>NW_005370372.1:3966311-3968612 GCF_000412655.1 Myotis brandtii
ATGTTTCTATCTCTCTCTCCCTTCCTCTCTGAAATCAGTACAAATACATTTTTAAAAAAAGAAACATTCCCAATTCTAGCCCTAAGTTTTCAATATAGTACCAATAAAAATATCCTTAAAAAAGCAAACAAATTACAGGCCAACTGAATACCTGCTCACATGATTTCAGATTTCTCTCAAGTTTCAACTGAGGGTTTTTATTATCTATAACATTTGTCTGAAAAATGCACTTCCTTATAACATTTGGGATTTTGTTCTTGTATATTTAACTTTAGATTTTTTGTTAATATGCTGACCAAAGACTTCAGACTATTTTGAATATCTCACAGTACCAAGCATAGTGCTAGACTATTTATTTCAAAAGGTTGACTTTCTATCTGAATCTTTTAGATCAGTGGCTTTGATTTAGAAAATGTGTCCAATCAATCAAATGGTTTCTTACAAATACTTTAGGGGGAAAAGAACATTTCTAAAATGCAGATTTACCTTTGTATCTTGACTCTAACAGGAATTTGACACCCCATTTCATAGTATAGTGAGCTAATCCTGGTATCTCATTTAGGCATTTTAAAGTTTGGGGGATTTAACTCTCCTACCCATTTGAGAAGGTATCTCAAATCTTTCATTAAATCTGTGCTTCCACTACACACACACACACACACACACACACACACACACACTAGCTATAGTTATAAGCAATATTAATCATGCTCTGTTAACAGTGATTGCCTTGTTCTGCTTAGAGAAAGGACATTCTAACCTGGCTGAGAGCTGTAAGCCCCTGAGACCCGGGAGTCAATCTAGGACCTGGGAGTCAATCTAGGACCTGGGAATGCAGTCCATTCTCATTCAAGAAAGATTAACAACCAGCTGTGTGCAAATGTACAAAATAAATAATAAGTTCATTTTAGTCATAAAAGTGTATTAAGCTAATCTGCAGTCATGTGTTCAAAATTTGTATGATAGCCACACAAAAAATGGAGGTTGTTGAGTGTGTTTCCCTCCACGTCCCGCGTGGATGAGGGTTCAGGACCTGGAAGAGGAGCCGCACACAAATGAAAGAGAAAAGACAAGAGATAATTGGAAATATTGGGGGGCCAGGCGGGCAAGTCCAACTCAAGGGGAAGGACTTCCACTGGTGCTCACCTCACCAAGCTTTTATTGATCTGGGATACACCCATAGCATAGCCCTTAGGCAGGTGACCCCCAGCAACAGGCAGACTTATCCATCAGCAAGGATTTACATAATAATAGATGGGGAAGTTGCTTCAGCTACCACTGTCTGGACAAACAGAGGTGGTGCCCAGCTCCGACCTTTGCTAGGACTTCAAAGGTACCCAGCCTTCGGGGGGGTTCTCTGTCTACGCTTATCAGCTAGTGAAGACAATAAACGGTTTCCCACAGAGGTTAGAAATATTATGCTAGAATTACAGAAATATGTTGCCATCCTGATCACTAACCATAATGGAGACTATAAATTAAAGAAGTGAAAGTACCATAGGCCAATGGAAAGACCTTGTGAAAGGGTAACAGGAGTGTTCTTAGTAAGACACAGACGGGGCAGTGTGTCATGGGGAGTGTGAGTGTGACACACAGAAGGCACAATGGTCCGGAAGGGACCGAGGACGAGAGAGCAGTGCAGAGCCACTGGCACAGAGTGCAAGGGCTCGTGCTGAGGGAAGGACTGACACAGCATGGAGCACACTGACCAGTGCTGAGCAGCCGTCACTGCTGACGAATGGGGGTCACAGGAATGTGAAAGGTCAACGGGTGGCACTGGGCGACTCTGCACTATACAACTACAGACGTGTCAGGAGTGAAGGGTTAAAAGAGTGTGTCCGTGTGTGTGCTCCAATAGAGCAGGATAAGTTATTGAGATGATTTATTTTGCTCTCACAGTGTTTTCTCTTTCTCTCGCTGGCCTCCTACTTCAAAGCAGGTAACCAGGCCACCGTACTCTGTTGCCTCTGAGGAGATTTCTGTAGCTTGATTGAAAATCAAAATTACCTTTAAGAAGTTTGCATTTTATGATTCATTACATATTCTTTATGTTAATTAACTTTATGTAAACTAACTTTTTTCTAAATAATTGCATTTAAAAGAACGTTTAGCCCTAACCGGTTTGGCTCAGTGGATAGAGCGTCGGCCTGCGGACTGAAGGGTCCCAGGTTCAATTCCAGTCGGGGGCATGTACCTTGGTTGCAGGCACATCCCCAGTGGGAGGTGTGCGGGAGGCAGCTGATTGATGTTTCTCTCTCATCGGTGTTTCTAACTCTCTATCCCTCTACCTTCCTCTCTGTA
>NW_005370372.1:3975035-3977482 GCF_000412655.1 Myotis brandtii
TACTAATTTACAATATGATGAAGCCATATATGATTTGGTTGAGGAAATAATAGATTTTTCAATAAATGATGTTAAGAAAACTACAGAGAATCCCTCCCTTCTGCCTTTATTATTTTTTAGAATTATAAAAGATCAAATATATGATGGAAGATAGGGATTTGGAAATAGAGTTTGACCTCTAGGAGATTTTTTTGAGGTATTGCTTCCTTGGAGTTTGACAAATATTTCACAATTCACCACAAACAAATGTTGGAAATTCATAGAAAAGGAAAGTCCTTACAAAACCTGGAATTTCTCCTAGCAAGGTTGGTGTAGGCTGGTAGCTATTGTGATTTAAGGTACAGTTTTAAGTGTAACCTCAGACTACATATACTGAGAAAGAAGTAAGCAGAGGTCATTCCAGAGAATGGGAAATAGTGACAATGAAACCCTCACATATTCATAAAGCTTTTGTTAGGGGCAAAAATAGAATACTGGGGACTAGCTATAGTTATAAGCAATATTAATCATGCTCTGTTAACAGTGATTGCCTTGTTCTGCTTAGAGAAAGGACATTCTAACCTGGCTGAGAGCTGTAAGCCCCTGAGACCCGGGAGTCAATCTAGGACCTGGGAGTCAATCTTGGAATGCAGTCCATTCTCATTCAAGAAAGATTAACAACCTGTTGCCCAAACAGTGGAGTCCCGCCCCAGCCCGCATTGCTTACTTCCCCATGTAATCTTTGTCCTACCCAATATAAGCAGCTGGTTTATGGGGGGTTGCAGCGCAGACTTTTGTGGATGAACTACTGCTCTCCCATACTGACAGCATTACTGGAATAAATGCTCCTATATGAATCAACCCTATCTCTACTTATTTGCCTCAAATAGTGACAAGCCACCCAGACCCCTTGGTAGTCCAGTTATACTTTGAGAACACTAGACTGACAAGACAGGGTGAAATTTTGGAGGAAATTGTGAGAAATAAGGCTGGCTAGTAATAAGAAGGATGGGTTAGGGTGCAGATTGTCAGAGAAGTTTAAATTAGGTTTAGTATGAAATGGGAGGTATGAAGAGGATTTTTATGTCACCAAGTAATATGAATTCGGCATCACTTGTTTAACTTGCTTGCAATACAAATACAATCACAGTTCTTATTTCCCAATTAGTTGTTTGAGTTTTCAAGGCTTTCAATTTCCCTTTTAAGATATCCTCTAGCCCCAGTGCCACACTAAATTGTCCCAGAACCAAGGTGCTTACTCAGTACAGGGAAATTAGCTCTACCTCCAAACACCAGGCAGAAAGAGAGGATGGTAAAGTCAGATTAACCCACGTCCTCCACTGGTTTGGTCAGGACAATCAGAGAATGTTTTTCCCCTCCTGCAGGGGTGCCTTGGCTAGTCAGATACCTGCACAGGATGGAGTGGTGACTATCTTTCAGCTTCAAGGCTAGAGATCTTAGGTACATGTTTATTTTCTCAGACATTGTGTCCTGAAATAGGACACTCTACCATAGTGGCTGGGTCTGAACTCGTGCTGACTCACAAGGAAGCAAGAGCACAGAGAAGTTCTAGGTTAGAAATATTATGCTAGAATTACAGAAATATGTTGCCATCCTGATCACTAACCATAATGGAGACTATAAATTAAAGAAGTGAAAGTACCATAGGCCAATGGAAAGACCTTGTGAAAGGGTAACAGGAGTGTTCTTAGTAAGACACAGACGGGGCAGTGTGTCATGGGGAGTGTGAGTGTGACACACAGAAGGCACAATGGTCCGGAAGGGACCGAGGACGAGAGAGCAGTGCAGAGCCACTGGCACAGAGTGCAAGGGCTCGTGCTGAGGGAAGGACTGACACAGCATGGAGCACACTGACCAGTGCTGAGCAGCCGTCACTGCTGACGAATGGGGGTCACAGGAATGTGAAAGGTCAACGGGTGGCACTGGGCGACTCTGCACTATACAACTACAGACGTGTCAGGAGTGAAGGGTTAAAAGAGTGTGTCCGTGTGTGTGCTCCAATAGAGCAGGATAAGTTATTGAGATGATTTATTTTGCTCTCACAGTGTTTTCTCTTTCTCTCGCTGGCCTCCTACTTCAAAGCAGGTAACCAGGCCACCGTACTCTGTTGCCTCTGAGGAGATTTCTGTAGCTTGATTGAAAATCAAAATTACCTTTAAGAAGTTTGCATTTTATGATTCATTACATATTCTTTATGTTAATTAACTTTATGTAAACTAACTTTTTTCTAAATAATTGCATTTAAAAGAACGTTTAGCCCTAACCGGTTTGGCTCAGTGGATAGAGCGTCGGCCTGCGGACTGAAGGGTCCCAGGTTCAATTCCAGTCGGGGGCATGTACCTTGGTTGCAGGCACATCCCCAGTGGGAGGTGTGCGGGAGGCAGCTGATTGATGTTTCTCTCTCATCGGTGTTTCTAACTCTCTATCCCTCTACCTTCCTCTCTGTA
>NW_005370372.1:3980394-3982680 GCF_000412655.1 Myotis brandtii
TGGAATAAATGCTCCTATATGAATCAACCCTATCTCTACTTATTTGCCTCAAATAGTGACAAGCCACCCAGACCCCTTGGTAGTCCAGTTATACTTTGAGAACACTAGACTGACAAGACAGGGTGAAATTTTGGAGGAAATTGTGAGAAATAAGGCTGGCTAGTAATAAGAAGGATGGGTTAGGGTGCAGATTGTCAGAGAAGTTTAAATTAGGTTTAGTATGAAATGGGAGGTATGAAGAGGATTTTTATGTCACCAAGTAATATGAATTCGGCATCACTTGTTTAACTTGCTTGCAATACAAATACAATCACAGTTCTTATTTCCCAATTAGTTGTTCGAGTTTTCAAGGCTTTCAATTTCCCTTTTAAGATATCCTCTAGCCCCAGTGCCACACTAAATTGTCCCAGAACCAAGGTGCTTACTCAGTACAGGGAAATTAGCTCTACCTCCAAACACCAGGCAGAAAGAGAGGATGGTAAAGTCAGATTAACCCACGTCCTCCACTGGTTTGGTCAGGACAATCAGAGAATGTTTTTCCCCTCCTGCAGGGGTGCCTTGGCTAGTCAGATACCTGCACAGGATGGAGTGGTGACTATCTTTCAGCTTCAAGGCTAGAGATCTTAGGTACATGTTTATTTTCTCAGACATTGTGTCCTGAAATAGGACACTCTACCATAGTGGCTGGGTCTGAACTCGTGCTGACTCACAAGGAAGCAAGAGCACAGAGAAGTTCTTAGAGGGTAAACTCAAAATTCAACACCCTCTGCCTCCCAGAAGCTGATCATGGAGTAAACTTTGCTGCCCTGCTGCAAATTGCCTACAAGTTTAACAAAACCAAGTGTTCCTGAGGATGTGAATAAACTGCAAGGTTTATAAAATGCTGTAGGAGTACAAATAGTTGTGTAGTAGGCAATTAAGCATGAGCAGAGTAAGGACCATAGACCAGGTAGAAGGTCACCAGGGTGGAAAGCCTGGCGGTGCCTAGCAAGAGACCATTGTAAAGTGGGACCTTTCCCCTAGAGTGACCTTTCTTCCCCTGGAGGTCACCAGCCATGCAGTAGACCCCCTTAGAAGAGGAACAAAATGCCAGAGAACAGACTCATAAAACTCTCATACAAGCCCTTGCATAACCACTCCCTTAAGCATTAAGCCCTAGAGATAACATCTAGGCCTCAGTTGTGTCTCAGCACAGGCAGGGGACTATGTCCAAGCCCAGAAAAGCAGCAAAGCCAGGAGGGGTGATGCCATGGCTGACATCAGAACCAGCTGTGTTGTCTAATGACCCCCTGCCTAAAAGAAGAACGTTTAAAGTTAATATGTCTCTTAATTTACATTTTCCAGTTTTATTGAGATGGGTGTAATTGACACACGGATTGTATAAGTTTAAGGGGTACAGCATAATGATTTGACTTACATATATTGTGAAATAATCACCACAGTAAATTTAGTTAATCCATTATCTTACATAGATCCAAAATAAAGCAAAAGTTTGGCTTTTTTTCTTGTGATTACAATTCTTAGGATTTACTCTCTTAAAAACTTTCATATATACCATACGACAATGATAACTGTAGTTATTATATGTTATATGTCACATCCCTAGTACTTATTTACCTTAGTTTGTTACTTTGACCACCCTCCTCTAATTTCCCCTCCCCTCCTGCCACCACTGGTGACCCAAATCTGATCTCTTTTTCTATGAGTTTTATTTTTTCTTGTCTTTTTTGGATGGAACATTAGGCAAAGAAAGAAGTTATATCATTGGATGGGATTCTGAATACCGTAAGGAAGGGTTGCTGCAGCACAGTGTGGTACACCGAATATATCTAGCACCCATGAGTCCACTGGAGTATCTCCTGGTCTTTTCATGCCTACTGTTGAGTCTCATGGGCAATTGCAATAAACCCTAACTGTCAGCATTAAAGCAACTGAGAGTTCCAAACCCTAATGAAGCAAGCCAAAGGGATTCAAGTTGTAGCCACTGGTAGGAAAGTGTAAAACTGGTGATACAGGCAGAAGAAAATAAATATGACTTATTCCTTTTGGACTAGTTACAGCAGGGGAGATAGAACATTGTTCCATTAACCTTTGCATATTAAGTTACTAGTGGCCCGGTGCATGAAATTCATGCAGAAGTGTAAAAGTGATACAGGCAGAAGAAAATAAATATGACTTATTCCTTTTGGACTAGTTACAGCAGGGGAGATAGAACATTGTTCCATTATTATTTGCATATTAAGTTACTAGTGGCCCGGTGCATGAAATTCATGCACGGGGGGGGGG
>NW_005370372.1:3991399-3994288 GCF_000412655.1 Myotis brandtii
TGTCCTGAAATAGGACACTCTACCATAGTGGCTGGGTCTGAACTCGTGCTGACTCACAAGGAAGCAAGAGCACAGAGAAGTTCTTAGAGAGTAAACTCAAAATTCAACACCCTCTGCCTCCCAGAAGCTGATCATGGAGTAAACTTTGCTGCCCTGCTGCAAATTGCCTACAAGTTTAACAAAACCAAGTGTTCCTGAGGATGTGAATAAACTGCAAGGTTTATAAAATGCTGTAGGAGTACAAATAGTTGTGTAGTAGGCAATTAAGCATGAGCAGAGTAAGGACCATAGACCAGGTAGAAGGTCACCAGGGTGGAAAGCCTGGCGGTGCCTAGCAAGAGACCATTGTAAAGTGGGACCTTTCCCCTAGAGTGACCTTTCTTCCCCTGGAGGTCACCAGCCATGCAGTAGACCCCCTTAGAAGAGGAACAAAATGCCAGAGAACAGACTCATAAAACTCTCATACAAGCCCTTGCATAACCACTCCCTTAAGCATTAAGCCCTAGAGATAACATCTAGGCCTCAGTTGTGTCTCAGCACAGGCAGGGGACTATGTCCAAGCCCAGAAAAGCAGCAAAGCCAGGAGGGGTGATGCCATGGCTGACATCAGAACCAGCTGTGTTGTCTAATGACCCCCTGCCTGGCATTGACCAATCAGTGGAGACAATGACCCCAGGGAGACACAAGATTCCAAAAAGGCCCAGCCAGGACCACCTTGCAGATATAAACCTATATTAGCTACCAGCAGGGGCCCATTTTCCCCTGTGGGCTCACTTTTCACTTTGCATCAGGTAAACTTGGGTCAGTTTTTCTTAGAATTCCAACCTCCTTGTTTTAAGGTAAGAGGCCCACTTTGAGCTGTTTTGTTTTTCTTTAAAAAATTCTTACGGTGAAGCTAAAGGTTAAGGGTTGAAAGAACCTAGGCTAAAGATTAGAGTCAAGATAACTAAGCACAGGATTAAAAATTGGCTGCTGCCCTGCCTGCATGGCTCAGTGGTTGAGCATCGACCTATGAACAGGTCACAGTTCCATTCACAGTCAAGGCACATGCCTGGGCTGTGGGCTCGGTCCCCACTAGGGGCATGCAGAAGGCAGCCAATCAATGATTCTCTCTCATCATTGATGTTTCTATCTCTCTCTCCCTCTCTGAAACCAATAAAAATATATATATTTTTAAAATGGGGCCCTAGCCGGTTTGGCTCAGTGGATAGAGTGCCGGCCTGTGGACTGAAGGGTCCCAGGTTCGATTCCGACCAAGAGCACATGCCTGGGTTGTGGGCTCGATCCCCCCAATAGGGGGCATGCAGGCGGCAGCCAATCAGTGATTCTTATCATTGATGTTTCTATCTCTCTATTTCTCTCCCTTCCTCTCTGAAATCAATAAAAAATATTTTAAAAAATAAAATAAAATGGGTGCTGCCCTAGCTGGTTTGGCTCCGTGGTTAGAGCATTGGCCCATGGATGATTTAATTCCCATTAAGGCTCCAATGCCATTCAGGGTGCATGTGGGAGGCAACCAACTGATGTGTCTCTTTCACATGGATGTTTCTCTCTGTTTCTCCCCTTCCTTTCCACTCTCTGTAAAAATCAATGGAAGAAATTTCCTCAGGTGAGGATTAACAACAACAACAACATTTTTTTTAAATGGTTGCTAACTGTTACACATACCCTAAAAAATAATTTCAGATCTAGCAAGTTAAAGATGTTAATATGCTTGTACTAAATAATTCCACTTCTTAACTATATGCTCAAGATGAGCATGTTCCTGACTGTATTGGCAAAAGAAGTGGAAATCATTGAAATGTCCAGCAATAGAAAAGGACTCCATAAATTATGATATGCAATGGATTCAATAGTAAAAATAGTGAACGAGAACTACATATGTCAACATGGGTAAATCTTACAAACAATGCTCAACAACAAAAGCAAGTCTAGAAGAACATATAATTTGAGGCCATTTATCATTTCGAAAATATGATAAACTAAACAATGTAGAGCTGAAGGATATGTACATGTGTGATAAATTAACAAACACAAGGGAATGAGGACCACAAACTAAGATCCTGGTCAACTGAAGGGGAGGAGAGCTGTGATGAGAAACATGCTGATGAGGTGTCCCGGAGATATTAACTTGATGCATTACAGAGAACACAAGTGTTTACTATTTTTCTTTAAGCCATCCATACACATTATATATTTTGTGCACACCCATCTATAAACACATACATAATTTCATAAATAAAATTACTTTTAAAGAATCATTAAATGGGGTCTGTAGTTATATAAGTGCAAGTCCAGTCAGTAGATGTTCACGGCTCTCTCTTCACTTCCTGGCTTGCAAAACTCTAAGGAAGTGAAGAGTCATTTGCATAAAAATCTCAGGGGACTTCAGAGAGTGAAAGGATTGAAATACCAGCTCCTCAGGCAAAACACTTCTTATGGATGAGGACAACCCATCTCTTCTTCCAGCAGTTTGACCTCCAAGTCTCTCCTCATCAGGTGACCATGGCTCCAAAGCACAGCCTCTGGTGTACCCATCTACTTTACGTTTGTTGAACATTCCACTCTTCCAACTTTTCTCCTCTCTTCCTTTCTTCAGCTACTTTTCTAATTTTTTTTAACCTTCATTCTTCACTTGCCAAATTCTTCTAGCTCAAAGTAATAGAGAACATATGGAATGGGATGAAGACAAAAAGACAAGAAAGCACTTCTAAAAACTGTTTTAAATATACTCATTGTATCCTTGTAGGTAGTTGAGGAGGACAGATCCTTCCGTATTAAATAATTATAACAAATGTTGCAAAAAAATGTTTTATTTATTTTATTCTTTATTGATTAAGGTATTACATATGTCTCCTTCCCCTCCTTATCCCCCCCCCTCCCCCGCCG
>NW_005370372.1:3994319-3994730 GCF_000412655.1 Myotis brandtii
CTTCTCTGTCTCTGGATCTGTTTTTGTTCATCAGTTTATGTTGTTCATTATATTCCACAAACGAGTGAGATCGTGTGATATTTAAATTTCTCTGACTGTCTTATTTCACTTAGAATAATGCTCTCCAGGTCCATCCATGCTGTTTTATTTTTATTTTTTTGTAGAAAAGCAAGCAAGAATTTATTGACCCCAGAAAAACATACTTAGGGCAGTGAAACACGGAAGGACATAGAAGAAGCAACAGGAGAGCCTTTCACTGGGAAGTCAGAGAAAAGGGGGAAAAGGGGGACTTGGAGACAGGTTCAGGGGGTTAGCCCAGGATGAGAAGCTGCTGCCCATTGCTCCCCTGGTTGCAAGTCTCATGGGAGTAAGAAGTTGCAAAATAGTCACAGGGATATAAAATATAGCAGA
>NW_005370372.1:3995883-4000586 GCF_000412655.1 Myotis brandtii
GGCCGGGCTGAGGGCCCCCCCCCCCCCGAGTGCACAAATATTTGTGCACTGGGCCTCTAGAATATATATATATATATAATCTAAGCGACCATTACGACCAGACAACTGGACGACCGGCCAGTAGCTATTATGCGCACTGACCACCAGGGGGCAGACGCGTTCTTACAGTGGCCGGCCAACCTCCTGCAGTTCCTCCCCCCCCAGCCGGCAGGGCCTAATTGGGACTGAGTGAGATAGCCCCGATTGGCTCTGATCATTGGTTCTGATCATCATGCACTAGAGGCCTGATGCACAGGCTGAGGGACCCCACCCATGCATGAATTCATGCATTGGGCCTCTAGTAATGTAATAATTATGTATGGTGCCAAGTGGGTACTAGAATGATCAATTTGTGTATTATATGCCTAACCACTTCACTATACACTTAAAACAAACTAAAAAAAAAAAACTTGGAAGAAAGTTAGTCATGTCCAAAGTAAAATAGGCCTTATCAAGTTAGAAAGCTTCTATATTACTTTAAAATTATTTTACCTTCACCCTAGCTGGATAGAGCATTGGCCTGCTGACTGAAGGGTCCCGGGTGCAATTCTGGTCAAAGGCACATGCTCATGTTGAGGTCTCAATCCCCTGTAGGGGGAGTGCAGGAGGCAGCCAATTAGTGATTCTCATCATTGATGTTTCTATCTCTCTCTCCTTCTCCCTTCCTCTCTGAAATCAATAAAAATATATTGAAAAATGATTTTACCTTGGCTTTTTAAGCCTCAGACAAGTTAAAGTTCTTTAAGTTACATTAAGTATTATTAATTTAAGTTAATAATACTTAACTCATGTGCAATAGTTAGAATAAGGAGTCCTAGTGCACTAAAAAGAGGATAAAAATTAGAAATTCTAAATCTTGCCGGTGTCCTGAAGAAGGCTTAGCCTTTGCTTGTGGATTCAAGACCTGGTCAGCTGTCATGCTGGATGCACTTTGGTCCACTGTACTCTGTAGTTCTAGAAGCTGAAAGCATGGTTAGTCTAACCCCAAATGTTAATCCCAATTGGCAGTGAGAGCTATCCAGGAATTTGGGGCCTGATTCCTGATTCTCCAAATCCCTGGGCCAGATGCAAGACCACAGGGGAGTAGTGACTCAAGAAGATGATGAAGAGTTTGGCAGTATCTCATGTAAGTCAGAAGGCGAACGGGTCCAGGTGGGTGTGCCTGACAGTGAGATGTGCAATGTGTTGAATACACCATGGAAGGGCTGTGTGTGAGTAAAGAGCCAAAGGGCACCCCAGGGACTCCGAGAAGCCAAGCTAGGTCAATTATGTATACAAGAAGAGGACAGTTAGGTCACTAGGAGAATTCAACTGCAGGCTGGAGCAGCTTGGCAATAATAAATAAAAATTTATAACAGACATGACAGCAGTATTTATCACACTTTAAGCATTTGGAAATGGCTTGTTATTAGCATGAATATTATAGCTCTGACCAGAAATTGCTACTATTTGCATATGGTGCAGTAATTAAACTTGTGGTCTTCTTATAATACTTCCCATTTTATTGTCCCCATACTTATTTATCACTTATTATGCACTAGAGGCCTGATGCATGAAATTTGTGCAAGGTAGGCCTTCCTTCCCTCTGGCACCTGGGACCCAGGCTTCCCTCGCTGCCCCAGCTTCATCTGGAAGGTTGTCTGGAAGGATGTCCAGAAGGATGTCTGGTCTAATTAGTTTATTATGCTTTTATTATTATAGATAGTATTATACTATGCACTATACTAAGTTCTATACTAAGTTCTAAATAACTATACTAAGTTCTTTAAAACATTAACTTATTAAATCTTCCTAACAACCTACTAAGCAAGATTCCAGTAATATCTTCATTTTACAGATGAGGAAATAGAGGAACAGAAAGGATAACCGATTTGCCCAATGTCACATAGCTAACAAGTCATTCTGATTCAAGACTCCATGCTCTAAATCTCAGTGTTGTAATACTTCTCAAAAGCTATGAAATATATGTTAATTCTAGAGAATTCCTCTTTCCTACTGACCTATGCCAGATCAGAAAAAAAATCTTTTAAAATGTTGTTATTGATTTCAAAGAAAGAAGGGAGAGAGAGAGAGAGAGAGAGAGAGAGAGAAACATCAAAGATGAGAGAGAATCTCCAATTGGCTGCCTCCTGCACTCCCTCCACTGGGGATCGAGCCCTCAATCCTGGCATGTGCCCTGCTGGGAATCAAACTATGACCTCCTGGTTCATGTGTCAATGCTCAATCACTGAGCCCACCGGCTGGGCCAGAAAAAAATTCTTAAATGTGGGAGTGACACTCATACAAGCATAGCTATATATCTGATTATACAAAGGATCCGCCAAAAATCTGAAACTTGGCAAGGGAGGGAGGGAGAGACTCAGAGAGAGAGAAACATCGATATGAAAGAGACTCCTCAATTGTGTTGTCTCCCACATGTGCTCCCACCGGCACTGGGGATCAAGCCTGCAACCAAGGTATGTGCCCTTGACCAGAATAGAACTCGGGATCCTTCAGTCCACAGGACGACACTATCCGCTGAACCAAACCGGCTATGGCCATAAGAAAACTTTGGTATTGAGGCCTTTACACAGGATGACACTATCTGCTGAACCAAACCAGCTATGGCCATAAGAAAACTTTGGTATTGAGGCCTTTAAATAATATAAAGTTAAAAGAGGGAAATTAACAAGTAAATGTGCTTGTTGATCCCATAGGAATTCACTTCTGTTTTTCTTAAATAGAACATTGACTAGAGAGTTCTTAAATTGGGATATCTGCATTTTTTATAGTTGCGATATTAATAAACATTTAAATATAAGCAGTTCCTCTTGTGTTCCAGCTCGGTATAACTCATATTCCTAAATCTCAAATGTCCCAACTTTGAAAAAATATTTTAAACATTGTGCTGGTCACTTATTTACATGGGTTATATCCTGCTGGTTCATATTAAATCTTAATATACTTAAATAAGCCATGTCTCTGCTCTATTATTAAATTTCTTTTATGTTTATATCCTATCTCACTAATTACATAATCACTTCCTTGAAGGTTTCCTATAGTTCTGTCATTTCTCCCATAGCAAATAAGATAGTTCCAGACACATAGCAGGTATTTAATAAATATGCTTTGATTGAGTCCATTGGAGCTTTCTTTTGTTTAATGTTTGCAATGTTAATCATCATCTGTGGGCCCATTTAATTATTATAATTATATCAAAACCAAGCATGGTACCTATGGTAATGCTTTCCTCTAAGTTTGTACCTTCTTAAAATTCACCCAGACATGTAAGACACTCTTGCAAGCATGCGCTCATGCACACACACACACACACACACACACACACACACACACCCCTATTGGAGATTGAAAATGGAGAGTAAAACTGATGTTTTCTGTAGGAGAAATACATTGCCCCTTCCACACCTGGTACCTCTCTACCCCAAGGTACTCCTCAGAGATACCATTTGTGCAAATGTTTATCTTTTCAATAAACTTTATTTTATACCTTCTATATTGCCTGTCTTCAGACACTCTCATAGGGGAAATAGGCAATTATACTCATTTGTGATAAATGACAAAGTAAAGTGAATAAAGGGTTTTGGGGAGCACATAGAAGGAGTAGCTACCTTACACCTGGATAGGAGAAATGGGGAAGGATAGTACAGAAAATTCTTCTGTGGAAATAGTGGGCAGAAGCCTAAAAGATAAACCAGAGCATCCAGTTTTCTAGTTGTCTGTCACTATATATCAAATTATCCCTAATAGAGTGGGCATAAAACAACAATTATTTATTATTACTATCCCTCCTGGTTCTAGTATGGACCAGGTAGGCATTCCAGATCATGATCCCTGTTATGGACTAAATGTTTATGTCCCCTCAAAATTTGTATGATGAAGCCCTACCTCTCATTGTGATGGTAGGTGGAGACGGGGCCTTTAGGAGGTAATTAGGGTTAAATGAGGTTAAGAGGGTGGAACTCTCATATTGAGATTAGTGCCCTAACAGAAAGAGATACCAGAGAGTTGCTCTCCCTCCCCACCATGTGAGAACAGAGCAAGAAGGTAGCCAACCCTCTGCAAACAAGGAAAAGAGCTCTCACCAGAACCTGACCTGCTAGCACCCTATTCTCAGACTTCCAGCCTCTAGACTGTGGGAAAAGGCATTTCCGTTGTTTAAACCACTCAGTCTGTGCTATTGTGCTATGGTAATCTGTGCTGATTAATATTAACATGAGATTAATTTTTAATGTAGTACATTAATTTCATATTAATATCAATGTTAAAAGGTCTCTATTGTAGTTACAGTCAGATGGCATTTGAGGCTGGAGTCATCTCAAAGGCTCCCCCCTCTCCACCCCGCCCCCATGGAGTGGACTAAGAAAACTCAAACAGCTGGAATCAGAAAGTATTGGGGCTCCACAAGCATTTCTCAAGTTCTATGCATTTTCTCCATCTGGTCTTGCCAGCAGCATGGTTTCAGCATAGTCAGCCTTATTACTTGGTGGCCAAAGGGACATGTCTCAATAGACAGTCAAAGCCAGGCAGAAGCTTCATCGCCTCTTATGACTCATCCTCAGCCTCCTGGCAGCATCCCTTAGCAAGTCATTAAAGCCAACACATGATCAAGGGGAGACGAACTTGACACTACCTCCTGACTGGAGAAGTATCGAAGAATGTGTGCA
>NW_005370372.1:4001037-4005729 GCF_000412655.1 Myotis brandtii
CACACACACACACACACACACACACACACACACACCCCTATTGGAGATTGAAAATGGAGAGTAAAACTGATGTTTTCTGTAGGAGAAATACATTGCCCCTTCCACACCTGGTACCTCTCTACCCCAAGGTACTCCTCAGAGATACCATTTGTGCAAATGTTTATCTTTTCAATAAACTTTATTTTATACCTTCTATATTGCCTGTCTTCAGACACTCTCATAGGGGAAATAGGCAATTATACTCATTTGTGATAAATGACAAAGTAAAGTGAATAAAGGGTTTTGGGGAGCACATAGAAGGAGTAGCTACCTTACACCTGGATAGGAGAAATGGGGAAGGATAATACAGAAAATTCTTCTGTGGAAATAGTGGGCAGAAGCCTAAAAGATAAACCAGAGCATCCAGTTTTCTAGTTGTCTGTCACTATATATCAAATTATCCCTAATAGAGTGGGCATAAAACAACAATTATTTATTATTATTATCCCTCCTGGTTCTAGTATGGACCAGGTAGGCATTCCAGATCATGATCCCTGTTATGGACTAAATGTTTATGTCCCCTCAAAATTTGTATGATGAAGCCCTACCTCTCATTGTGATGGTAGGTGGAGACGGGGCCTTTAGGAGGTAATTAGGGTTAAATGAGGTTAAGAGGGTGGAACTCTCATATTGAGATTAGTGCCCTAACAGAAAGAGATACCAGAGAGTTGCTCTCTCTCCCCACCATGTGAGAACAGAGCAAGAAGGTAGCCAACCCTCTGCAAACAAGGAAAAGAGCTCTCACCAGAACCTGACCTGCTAGCACCCTATTCTCAGACTTCCAGCCTCTAGACTGTGGGAAAAGGCATTTCCGTTGTTTAAACCACTCAGTCTGTGCTATTGTGCTATGGTAATCTGTGCTGATTAATATTAACATGAGATTATTTTTTAACGTAGTACATTAATTTCATATTAATATCAATGTTAAAAGGTCTCTATTGTAGTTACAGTCAGATGGCATTTGAGGCTGGAGTCATCTCAAAGGCTCCCCCCTCTCCACCCCGCCCCCATGGAGTGGACTAAGAAAACTCAAACAGCTGGAATCAGAAAGTATTGGGGCTCCACAAGCATTTCTCAAGTTCTATGCATTTTCTCCATCTGGTCTTGCCAGCAGCATGGTTTCAGCATAGTCAGCCTTATTACTTGGTGGCCAAAGGGACATGTCTCAATAGACAGTCAAAGCCAGGCAGAAGCTTCATCGCCTCTTATGACTCATCCTCAGCCTCCTGGCAGCATCCCTTAGCAAGTCATTAAAGCCAACACATGATCAAGGGGAGACGAACTTGACACTACCTCCTGACTGGAGAAGTATCGAAGAATGTGTGCATATGCTTTAAAGCCACCACACCCAGTGAAGAAATAGCCCCGTGCATGTGTGATGTGTGGATTTATATGTTTGTGTGCTGGTCAGAAGAGAAGGCAGAAAAGGAAGCCGGCTTGGTGAGAAGCAGCACAGTGGCAGAGTGCTCATGGGCTTCTGCGGAATTATATCCAATGCATTCTCACAGAGTTCTTCATGCCGCCATATCCAATAGACGGTTTTTAGTCCTTAACTTCTTTGATAGTCCTCGCTGTTTCCCTACGCCCCAGGAAGAGTTCATTCTTTGTCTCTCATTATGTCCTATCTCTCCTGCCTGTGGGCGATCAAGGGTGGGGCCGGCCAGGGGGAGGCGCTTTGAGCTGATGGCATGGGAAAGGCCAATCAGGGGCAGGGTGACTGGGGGAAGTGGCTGTGAGAGGTTGGCTGCCAGCCCCACCCCAGATCTGGTCGGTTTGCTGGCCACAGTAGGCGTCAGAGCGACTAGTCGTTCTGGTTGTCACAGCGTTCTGGTCGCTGGCTTTTTATATATATAGACTAGAGGCCCGGGGCACAAAAATTTGTGCACTCAGGGGGGGAAGGGGGGTCCCCCAGCCCGGCCTATGCCCTCTCGCAGTTTGGGATAGGACATGAGGAGAGTGGCAGGAATGGAAGCCTCCTTTCCTGTGATTAAAGTCAACGGTGGCTTTGACCACTTGCTTAGAATATTGCAATAGCAAAGGGATTGTTATTTGTTATCATTTACAGATTGGAAATGTTTTAGCATATGTATATGCTCAAGTGGAAGAGACTACTTCTGTGCTGGTATGGAAATAAGAGATTTACATGGCAGTCCATGAAAATAATCATGTTGGTGGGTAAAAAGCAATCTGAGAAACTTCTGACATAGTGGCCTGTTTGCTCTGTGCATGAGCGGGTGAAGTCATGGGCTGTCTAAGCAAGACATGATAGGATGAGAGTGGCCCTCACTCTCCATCTGACTCCTTTAAGGGATGTGATCCTAATATATCAGAAGTTATGCCACACTGCTTTAGACTCTGCTATAGGCACTCACTACTATGCCAGAAGTGTTTTTCGGTACTTGAGCCTAAGATTATCATTGTAATACACAAGGTTATTAATATGTATTTACTACCTTTCCTCCTTCATGTTGCTCAGTCTGTGTAAATAATTCCACTCCTTCTGGAGTTACTCAAGTGAAAAGCTGTTTAATAACATATTAATGCCTGTATTTTGGATAATCTGTTCTTGCCACTTACAACTTAGTGGTTTTCAATTTAACAGCACTATGTGTTTTCTTTATATGAAACTAGAGGCCCAGTGCATGAATTCATGCACTGGTGGAGTCTGGCAGGCCCGGCCCCAAACGGGGCGGATCAGGGTTGGGCCTGTCGGGAGGAGGAGACAGCAGGAAATTGGCCAGCCAGCCCTACTCCCTATTGGGGTAGGGGAGGCGATCATGGGTGGGGCTGGCCAGGGGGAGGGGCTGTGGGCCGATCGGGATGGTGGTGGCCCATCAGGGGCAGGGCCAGCCTGGGGGAGGAGCTTCAGAAAGTTGGCAGGCCGGCCCCACCCCCTATTGGGGTAGGGTGGGTAATCAGGAGTGGGGCTGGACAGAGGGAGGGGCTGCAGGCCAATTGGGGTGGTAGGGGCTCGCTGGGGGGAGGGGCTGCAGGAGGTTGGCCAGCTGGCCCTGCCTCTTATTGGGGTATGGGTGGCGATCAAGGGTGGGGCCGGCCAGGGGGAGGGGCTTTGAGCCGATGGCATGGGAAAGGCCAATCAGGGGCAGGGCGACTGGGGGAAGTGGCTGTGAGAGGTTGGCTGCCGGCCCCACCCCCAGATCTGGTCTGTTTGCTGGCCACAGTGGGCGTCATAGCGACTGGTCATTCTGGTTGTCACAGCATTCTGGTCGCTGGCTTTTTATATATATAAATGTCCTCATTTGTGTGGGATTCTGTGTTCAGTTGGAAGTCACATGGGCCTGTATTTGTACCCACTTTCCTCTGCTCTGGAGGCCCACTTACATCTTTGAGATGTGCCTCTGAGGTGGGCTAAAGTCTGTTTTACATGTAGTCCATGTCAAGTCAAATTCCAAACAAAATCTTTCAATTTGTTGCAATTCTATCACTTGTCTCTATCTGGAAACAAAGAACAGAAATTGATGTATTTATATAGACCACTAAAATATGCTAGGAGACCGCAGGGGTGCTTTTTTAGGGGCCCTAGAAACTGCTTAAAATCTCAACCAGTCATTCTGCTTTCTTTGAAAGGTGAACAGCTTTGGAAGGAGTATGTAATTCATTCTGAACTTATCAGGTATCTATCATTCAGTGTAAATGCAAGTCTGGGAAGATTTGATGGGTAGGGAAAAGAAGAAAGCTCGAATGTAGGGCACTGCTGGAAACTGAGAGTGGTGTGTTAACAGAGGGAAAACACAGTGGATAAAGTTCACCTCCTTCACCAATGAGGACAAGCATATCTTGATAATAACTTTAACAGCTGAGGAGTTTTGGTGTGAAAAATTATTAACAAAAAGGACAGAGGAAAAGTTTTTATGATAGAAAACACCTGCCTGAAAGGAGCTGATAAATGTTTCATTATTTTGAATTTAGAGTTTATTACTTAGAATATTCACAGAGTGTTCAAAGACTTCCACTATATCTTCATGGGATAGCTAGACACTCTCTGATAAATGCACTTGGGCCACATTCTCCCCTAGTAAGACTTGGCCACAACCTTTGCTTCCTTCATGTTGCTCAGTCTGTGTAAATAATTCCACTCCTTCTGGAGTTACTCAAGTGAAAAGCTGTTTAATAACATATTAATGCCTGTATTTTGGATAATCTGTTCTTGCCACTTACAACTTAGTGGTTTTCAATTTAACAGCACTATGTGTTTTCTTTATATGAAACTAGAGGCCCAGTGCATGAATTCATGCACTGGTGGAGTCTGGCAGGCCCGGCCCCAAACGGGGCGGATCAGGGTTGGGCCTGTCGGGAGGAGGAGACAGCAGGAAATTGGCCAGCCAGCCCTACTCCCTATTGGGGTAGGGGAGGCGATCATGGGTGGGGCTGGCCAGGGGGAGGGGCTGTGGGCCGATCGGGATGGTGGTGGCCCATCAGGGGCAGGGCCAGCCTGGGGGAGGAGCTTCAGAAAGTTGGCAGGCCGGCCCCACCCCCTATTGGGGTAGGGTGGGTAATCAGGCTGGACAGAGGGAGGGGCTGCAAGCCAATTGGGGTGGTAGGGGCTCACTGGGGGCGAGGCTGGCTGGGGGGAAGGGCTGCAGGAGGTTGGCTGGCCTGGCCCTGCCCTCTATTGGGGTGGGGGGTGATCAT
>NW_005370372.1:4007048-4011103 GCF_000412655.1 Myotis brandtii
GGGGGGAGGGGCTGCAGGAGGTTGGCCAGCTGGCCCTGCCTCTTATTGGGGTATGGGTGGCGATCAAGGGTGGGGCCGGCCAGGGGGAGGGGCTTTGAGCCGATGGCATGGGAAAGGCCAATCAGGGGCAGGGCGACTGGGGGAAGTGGCTGTGAGAGGTTGGCTGCCGGCCCCACCCCCAGATCTGGTCTGTTTGCTGGCCACAGTGGGCGTCATAGCGACTGGTCATTCTGGTTGTCACAGCATTCTGGTCGCTGGCTTTTTATATATATAAATGTCCTCATTTGTGTGGGATTCTGTGTTCGGTTGGAAGTCACATGGGCCTGTATTTGTACCCACTTTCCTCTGCTCTGGAGGCCCACTTACATCTTTGAGATGTGCCTCTGAGGTGGGCTAAAGTCTGTTTTACATGTAGTCCATGTCAAGTCAAATTCCAAACAAAATCTTTCAATTTGTTGCAATTCTATCACTTGTCTCTATCTGGAAACAAAGAACAGAAATTGATGTATTTATATAGACCACTGAAATATGCTAGGAGACCACAGGGGTGCTTTTTTAGGGGCTCTAGAAACTGCTTAAAATCTCAACCAGTCATTCTGCTTTCTTTGAAAGGTGAACAGCTTTGGAAGGAGTATGTAATTCATTCTGAACTTATCAGGTATCTATCATTCAGTGTAAATGCAAGTCTGGGAAGATTTGATGGGTAGGGAAAAGAAGAAAGCTCGAATGTAGGGCACTGCTAGAAACTGAGAGTGGTGTGTTAACAGAGGGAAAACACAGTGGATAAAGTTCACCTCCTTCACCAATGAGGACAAGCATATCTTGATAATAACTTTAACAGCTGAGGAGTTTTGGTGTGAAAAATTATTAACAAAAAGGACAGAGGAAAAGTTTTTATGATAGAAAACACCTGCCTGAAAGGAGCTGATAAATGTTTCATTATTTTGAATTTAGAGTTTATTACTTAGAATATTCACAGAGTGTTCAAAGACTTCCACTATATCTTCATGGAATAGCTAGACACTCTCTGATAAATGCACTTGGGCCACATTCTCCCCTAGTAAGACTTGGCCACAACCTTTGCTGGGGAATATTTTACAACCTATTGTGCTATCCAGCTCCAGATCTGACAAGTCACATTCTATTCCCTTCTCACAGATGGACCAGCACGAGTGTTTTCACAGGCTGCTGCTATAGAGTTTGAGTCATATTGCATGTAACCTCAGACTGTAGTGATTCATTTGAATCTTTAACTAAGCTTTATTGTTGGGATGTGGTCTGCAAGTGTGACTCTATACTCTTCTTGGGAATATAGAGGGAGTTGGGGCTATTACTGAGTCTGAATTAGTGGGAGTTTAGACCAAAGGGGAAGCAAAACTTCTACAGAAAGGATGCTAGGAGGGTGGAGGGAAGTGTGAGGGGCCAAGTATGACACTATCTGGCTTCTGTCCTCTAGATTAGAAAATGAAGTGACTCCAGCAATGTGACTCTAAGGAAGTTTCCTGTTTTCCTCTCATGAGAGCCAAGTGAGGGCTTTAACTCACAGAGGGAGCAAACGTCCTGTGAGACACAGTATTAGAACCAATGGAATGTTTTACCTGGAGTAGAGAAACTTGCGAGTGTCCAAAGGAGTCTGCGAGCCAAATGCAGACACCAGCCAGAATCAATGAAAACTGATGCTTCCCGGAGCTAGAGGGCGCTGAGGGTGCTTACCAGAGCAGGAGACAGACTACCTGACTTGAGGTCCTCAACCTCACATCTCAGTCAAAAAAGGGGAGGGAAAGACTGAAGTAATATTAGTAAATCAACACTGTGTAGTGAGTGCTTCATAGTTTACTATTTGTTAGCCACAATTTATGGATAAGAATTTATGGATAAGAATCTTATGAATATGAATCTCTTATTCTTAGATAACTCATTCTACATAATTCCTCTATTTAGTGTCAAAACTATGACTAGGACCCAATTCTCTTTTTATGTTCTTTCCACTATATCAAAATACACAGCCATGCCGTTGGTACAATGTGAAACAAGCTAATGTATAGGAAGTGTTTCATATGAAGTATATCTCTGCATATTGGTGATAGGAGTTCCATTAATAAACTGATTAACATGTCAAAGTCAGAGGCCCAGTTTTTCAATAAAGAAATAGTCACTGCCCTGACCAGTTTGGCTCAGTGGCTAGAGCGTCGGCCTGTGGACTGAGGAGTCCCAGGTTCGATTCCGGTCGGGGGAATGTACCTTGGTTGCGGGCACATCCCCGGTGGGGGGTGTGCGGGAGGCAGCTGATGAATGTTTTTCTCTCATGGATGTTTCTAACTTTCTATCCCTCTCCCTTCCTCTCTGTAAAAAATCAATAAAATACATTTTTTTAAAAAAAGAAAGAAATAGTCACTTATGTGGGGGTAGGGGGACAAAGAGACCAAAAAATGTACATACTTACATGCATAGCCCATGGACATGGACAATAGGGTGGTGAAGACCTGGGGCATGGTGGGCAAAGGGGGGGATGGGAAACATCTGTAATATTGTCAACAATAAATGAATATATATATTAAAAAGAAATAGTCACGACCATTTTTCTCCCTTCACAGCCACTGTATTTAACATTGGATTTATTCTGCCATCTGGTGGAATGTTGACAAACTACAAGTAAAACCTAAGGAATTCCCTGGAGTGGGTACTTCAATCTTTTTTTAAAATTAATGTCTTTATGTCTTCATCTTTACCCTACCTCTTTAAAACACTTCTATGTTCAGACCAAGATGTCTTTCCAGGGTATGTAAGGTAGCCATGTGGTCTTTGGGGGTGTTTGAATCAGTTTTAATCTGAACAAAAACTTATATATGGAAAAATATTGTCTCAGGTGAGTAGTAACAACTGCCTTGGAGCCCATATGAGCTGCGAAGTCTAAAATATTTTCTATCTGGTCTTTTACAGAAAAAAAAATTCTGATTCCTGCTTCAGTAGCTTAAACACATTTTCATAAATGGTAAATATCTTACTCAGTGTATACAGAGGTGGAAAAAAGTAGGTTCACAGTTCTTACATGAAAAAATATATATTTCAAGAATAAATAATAATACAAGAATAAGCTGTGTTTTTCATATTCATTATTGTAAACCTACTTTTGCCCAACCCACATATAAAATTGAGTCAAACATGTTGCTTTAATGTTTAGAAGTGAGTCCTACTGTTAATATACACTGAACGTTGAGAGTTTTTGCTTATAAATATTTCTAAAATATGACAGTAAATTAAACTAGTTGACCATAAATGTTTATTCCACTTAATGGTATCAGTGGTTAAACCCACATACCAACTTGTTCATTTCATAGTAACCTGGTTGAGTTTCTGTGAAAAGTGCTGTTGGAATTTTGATAGGGATTGCATTGAATCTGTAGACAGCTTTGGGTAGTGTGCCTATTTTATCCATATAAATTCTACCATGAGGATGGAATATCTTTCCATTTGTTTGTGTCATCTTCACTTTCCTTCATTAGTATCTTACACTATTCAGTATATAATTCTTTCACCTCCTTGGTTAAATTTATTCCTAGGCATTTTATTCTTTTTGATGCAATTGTAAATGGGATTGTGGTTTTGTTCTCTCTTTCTGATAGTGATTAGCATATAGAAATGCAAAAGATGTTTTTTTAAATATTTTTATTAATTTTTTTTAGAGAGAAGAGGAGGGAGGGAGAGAGAAAGAAAAACATCCATGTGAGAGCAGAACATAAATTGGCTTTCTTCTGCACACCCCCTGCAACCCGGGCATGTGTACTGAATTATGTGTTCAATTAGATGCCTGCCCCTCAGGCCAACACTTTAAGATTAACAAATGAGCCTCTTTCACACAAAGTCTGGACCTCTCTTGATTGGCTGCCTCTGAACTGGATCCTCAGTTAGGTGAGTCTGAGTGTGAAGCCCTTTAAAAGCTGTTTCTCAGTTTGCTATAGTC
Organism: Myotis brandtii; assembly: GCF_000412655.1. NCBI lineage: Eukaryota > Metazoa > Chordata > Mammalia > Chiroptera > Vespertilionidae > Myotis > Myotis brandtii. The sequence goes on from NW_005370372.1 coordinate 4,011,010, forward strand.
TTGTAGGTCATATGAATATGAGACCCACTGGATTTATATATATACTAGAGGCCCGGTGCACAAAAATTTGTGCACTCGGGGGGGGGTCCCCCAG
>NW_005370372.1:4012482-4016603 GCF_000412655.1 Myotis brandtii
TTAATTTGCATAAGGATATGCTGATTAGCCAATGGGAAGGGTAGCGGTCGTATGCTTAATTACCATTTTCTCTTTTATTAGTGTAGATAATTTTCTTGTTTAAAGTATTACAAATAGTAGTACATATGTCTCCTTTTTTTTTCCCCCATTGCCGGGGGGAAGGAGACCCACTGGCTTTTAAAGCTAGATGTTTCGGGAGCGCATCTTTCAGGTACAGGTCTTAAAAGTTGGGGTGTCTGATATAGGGTTCAAACCTTTCATTCCCCAGGGAGAAGCTCCAGGTTTTGAGTCCCCTCCTGAATGTGTGTTGCCATGCCATGGGTGGGATTTATGGCAAGATTGGGTATCAGCCTTTCCTACCCTCGTCAATGTGCTTTTTGTTTGTTTGCCCAATGTGTAGGAGTTGGAAAGCTAGTTTTTAGTTAGTTTTTGTTTGTTTTGGAGAAAGTTGTTCCATATGTAGTTTTAGATCTAGTGTGTCTGTGGTAGAAGGTGAGTTCAGGGTGCTACCATTTAAAACCAGAACCAGAGCTAAATATCCTATATAATAAAGAGCTAATATGCTAATTAGACCGAACGTTGGAATGACTTTCCAGAATGATCAGTGGGCAGGGGGCAGGACCTCGGGGCCTTGAGGCAGCCGGGGCTGTGAGGGCCAAGCCCCTTGCATGAATTTCATGCATCGGGCCTCCAGTTTCTAAATAACATAGCAAACATAAATAACGCAGCACACATTCAGCAAAATATTTGCAGGAAAAAGTTTAGAATCAAGTGATCCAACTGTCCATTTAGTTGGGTACTCTACTCTGATCCCTGTTTCTACTTGCACGTCTATGAAAACCGCTACATGTGAGCTGGTGGTAGGGATGGGGTGGCATGGGAAAGGGGAGCGGGGGAAGGGAAATGACTACAGTAGTAGCCAATAGAGATAGAGTCTTCACAAACTTATGGGACCATTATTTTTAAATGATTAGTCATAAATCTCCGGGGATCCTGTTACACTGCAGATTCTGATTCAGTGGGCCTGCATGTTTAACAAGGCTACAGGTGACGCTGAGGCTGTTGGCTCAGCTGTAGCACAAGTAAAGAACTATTGTAAAATCTATGTTTTTCCTAGCTTTGTCACAGTTTCCCTTCATAAGTGTGTAGAACAGAGCATTTCTGAAATGTGTAGACATAAGCTTACTAGCACCTGAGAACAGTTGGCAAAGGGACATAGGAGTAATACGTAAATAGTCCATGAATAGACCATAACAGCTGCTTATAGTAGCAATATTAAACACCATTTCTATAATCAAAAGTTAAAAAGAAAAAGCAAAATTATTTTTCTAGTAACAAAAGTATTTACAGGCACGCCTCAGAGATATTGGGAGTTCAGTTCCAGACCACTGCAATAAAGCGATAAAGCGAGTGCTACAATGAAAGAGAGTTGTAATCTTTTTTTCTGGCAGAGGGGTCTTGCCTTCAATTTATTTTTTTAAAAAATACAACATCTGTGAAGCTCAATAAAACAAGGTATTTCACAAATACTTAAAAATTCAGCTACCTTTGAGCCACAAAAGAAAAAAGCGGTGTTCATGTATGTATTTGATACAAATACAAAACACTCATTTTTAGTTTATTAGTTCAGATCACTCCAAATAACTCAGAAAAACCCATCATCAGTAATTTTCTTGTCATGTGCAGAAAAATATAATGAATAATGTTTTTTTAGGTAGAGTTCAAAATCCACTTAACGTGGTAGATAAACCAGAAGAGGTGGGCATAATGAAAGCAGCCACAGTGTTGCAAACATATTAGACTTTAACTACAAAAAACTGAATTGTCAGCTCAAACACACCAAAAATGAACTCCAGCTAAAAAGATATTGTGGAGCTCTGACCGTTGACAGTATGTTAAAAGATTGACAGAATATTGCATGCATGTAAATCCAAACACAAATCTCCTGAATGTTCAGAGTAAATTTTCAGAAAAAAACATTTCTTTTCCTGATATGATATTCACTCTACCTCTTTTTATCCTGAACATTAAAAACTATATAGATTGTTCTCTTTCTTCATGCACTTGTCAGCAACAATAAGCATTAATCCATTTTCACAAGCTATAGATCAGTGGTTCTCAACCTTCTGGCCCTTTAAATACAGTTCCTCATGTTGTGACCCAACCATAAAATTATTTTCGTTGCTCCTTCATAACTGTAATGTTGCTACTGTTATGAATCGTAATGTAAATATCTGATATGCAGGATGGTCTTAGGCGACCCCTGTGAAAGGGTCGTTCGACCGCCAAAGGGGTTGCCAAAGCGGTCGCGACCCAAGGTTGAGAACCGCTGCTATAGATTTTCAAGCTTAAGTTATGAACAGCAATTATAATTTTTGTGATAGTTAAACATAGTTTGAAATGAAAATGTGCCTCTCTACCAAATGGTAGAGTTTTCTATGGGATAAAACATACAAACTCATCCATGTACAGTTATAAGTATTCAAACATCTACCTTCCCTGAACACCATACTATTTCTTTATAGCAAAACAAGGGGTGACATATTTAATACATTCCCTAAAGTACTCCACTCTGACCTCAGTGCCTGTGCATGCCATTCATTAAGGAGTTGTTTTTCCTACTGGATATTTTTAATATAATCCACTTATATTAGTGTATGGATTGTCTTTCCTCATATTTTATACAACTTAGAGAAAAGATGGTGAGGAAAGATAAACACTAGAATTTACAGGTATTTAGTTAAGTAATATTAAAGATACATCAGTCAAAACCTTTTCCCTCATACCTATGTACTGAGATGCATTTCTGTATGAACATTATAAACCTGAGTCATTGACTGGATATACAGACCTTACTTGAGGTGGCTATGTATTTCCTCATCCAATTCTTTTTTTAACATATATTTTTATTGATTTCAGAGAGGAAGGGCAAGGAAGAGAGAGATAGAAACATCAATGATGAGAGAGAATCATCGATCCACTGCCTCCTGCATGCCCCCTACTGGGAATTGAGCCCACAACCCAGGCATGTGCCCTGAGCAGGAATCAAACCATGACCTCCTCATAGGTTTGTGCTCAACCACTGAGCTACACTGGCTAGGCTCCTCCTCCAATTCTTTAGCCCAGTGCCTACTTTACATAATTTAGATCATCTCTGTTCAATAATTAAAGAAATTTCCTTTATATTTCTCTTAGATCAACATGTCCACAAATATCCTAATACAAAGAGTAAAGTTTTCTCTTAATCCTCAGAAGAGGATTTCTAGAATCTCATCTTACACTTCATTATCTTAGGGGGATATATTTTCCCCTCCTGGTTACTGTAAATGGAAAGATACTAAGTCAGTATGTTTTGAGTACCTTCAGATTTTTGAAGGATCCCTCTGAACTGGTGGTGTCTTGGTTGGGGTATTCATTATTTACCCTGGAAGCTAAAATTAAGACCAAGTAATTCTTAATTTTATTATCCAAACAAACCTGTTTCTACGGTCTGGATTGAACAACTGAGAGAGATCATGGGAGATGGCATAGATGTGGTGTGTTTAATTTTATAAACTCATTAAATCGTGAGGAGTTTATTTAAAACGTTGAGTTTATTTGTCTATGTTTCAAGAGACAGTTAAGATTACATATATAATTGGAGATTAGAAGAATGATCTTGTTGCGGGAAAAAAAAAGGAAACCATGAAAGTACTTAAGATTTCTGATAGAGAATAGGTAGAGTAATAAGAGAAGATGATCTATAGAAGTATTTTTAGTACAACTAACTTTTATGAAATGATCAGAGGAGTTTGGTGAGAAGAAGCCAGAGAGAAAGAAGAAAAATCAGGGAAATATGGCATTATAGAAGCCAAGAAAAAAGAAACTTTCTAGAAGGAATTGGTAAACAATCATTGGTTCATTTGTTCATTAATTCACAAATGTTCATTAGTTTCCTACTTGGCATTAAGTGCAACTGTGGAAAGCCCACATATGGACTCTGCACTAAGGGAGCTTACAATAAAGTAAAAAAATAAATGTAAATCAAACAATAACACATAAATATTTTTTGTAAATTTTAAGTTGGAAAGAGTAGAATTGTGATAGTGAGCTCTAACAGTAGGAAGCAGGTGAACTTCTGT
>NW_005370372.1:4017717-4025278 GCF_000412655.1 Myotis brandtii
CAGTGATGGCGAACCTATGACACGTGTGTCAGAGGTGACACGTGAACTCATTTTTTTGGTTGATTTTTCTTTGTTAAATGGCATTTAAATATATAAAATAAATATCAAAAATATAAGTCTTTGTTTTACTATGGTTGCAAATATCAAAAAATTTCTGTATGTGACACGGCACCAGAGTTAAGTTAGGGTTTTTCAAAATGCTGACACGCCGAGCTCCAAAGGTTCGCCATCACTGGGTCTGGGTCTGAGCTTCTGAGTAAGCAGTGATTGTTCAATCCCGATGTAAGAAAAATAGTCACTGGGGGACAAAATGAATTGTTCAATGTCCCACGGTGGACCTGTTGATGAGACAAACTTATGTTCACAGGCACAGCCCAAGATTCTCTACAGCGACCAGGTCCCCTGTTCTGGGAACGTAGTTCAGAAAAACATTTTGCCACAGATCCACAGTGAATCACCTGATGAGTAATATGCCGTTGGAATCTGTGAGTTTAGTGAAGTCTTCTCTTCGTGGTGGGTTGGAATACATGTGTCCAGATTCTTAAACTAATGTCTTATAGCAAAACAGTGTGGCTATTGCTTAGCAGTACTTCTTTTGATATTTACAAAAGAACAGAATTAAAAGAAAGGAATAAGCATGTCTTTGTGGTTTATTCACATATTAATGAAAAATCATTTCCATATATTTTCTCTTCCTGTGTTGTTTTTCTTTTAGTAACTCCTTTAGGGCACACTTAACTCTGGTATCAGTTTTCAAAAGAAACTGCTCACTCAGAAGCTCAGTCTGTATGGGTCTGGGTCTGAGCTTCTGAGTAAGCAGTGATTGTTCAATCCAATAGAAACAGATTAAACATTTGTGGACTCACTATAATGAATAATCTAACTCCAAGGGAAACACAAATGTTTCTTTTGCTGATAAGTTATATATAACTGTGCTATTATAAGTGTACACTTGTATATCAATATTTTGTGTGTTAAAGTAGTCAAATTATCATTGGATAATTGCAGCATATATCAGGCTTTTTTCTTTGGCATTTTGCATGGGGTCCTTTTTATTCTAAACTTCCTGATGTTAACTTTAAGTACAGTCATTTTCTCCAATGTAAGGCTTTTACTATGATAAAATGGAAACGATCTCCATTGGTTTCAATATTATAATGGCATTGGACCATTTTTACATTTTCAGAAAAGAAAACTCACAGCAATATACATTGAAAAACAATTTTCAATCACATTCAGAATGTGCTAAGTTTTGTTTCAATCTGACCAATTTAGAAAATATGAATGTCTTTTAAATAAAATAATCTCTTTGTTTTGCTTCTGTGTCTCATATATTAGTTTTTATCTGAAAGGTGTAGTAATAAGAGGGCCATCACTGTCCCTGTGAAGTAAATTGAGATTTTTTTTATTTTCTTTTTTAGTCATGTGACTGTATTTCTTAACTAGTGTGACCAATGTGGTTTAAAATAAAAATTATGCTATTACTAATGAAAAGTGTGTTGGCAGCTATGTGCTGGTAATAGCCAAATGTCACAGAGCACTCATTTTCCTCTTGATTTGGTGATTGTGAAAAAGTTTTAATAAAGAAAATAATGGAATGGTTAATGTTACAACAAAGTAAAGTTTTACTTTGATTTACTGAAAAGATACACAATAATAAGCAGCCAATTCATTATTAGTCACAAAACATAGCAGTTAGGCATCAAATAATTTTTCTTCTATCTTTGGAAGCTAATCAAGATTTCAGGCACAATACAGGTTACTGGAAAAAACAACAACCCACATTTTACAAAATTAATGGTAAATTAGATTTAAGCAACAGTTTCAAAATGGAAAAAAGAAAAAGAGTTTGAGAAAAGACGAGATATCATAACACTAAACAAACTGGAAGATGTTTCAATAGCTTTGTTATTCACAAATTTGACTAAAATAGTGCATATTATGATTATCAAGAGATTATCATTTACTACTGAACTAGAAGCACAACATAAACTATGGTTCTTAATAGGATTTTAATTATATGTTTCATTAAAGTTATTGGTAATCCAAGTTTATTACTTCTGCAACATTTGAGTAGACAAACACATGATGCAAGTGCGCCCCCCTGTGGCCACAGACTAGTTTGTAAGACTGTCAGAAAAGACCTACGTGGAAAGAGAGCCTTAACTGGGTCTATTCTCTAGTGAGCACTTACTCCATCCCAGGCAGAGGGCTATCTCTCCTGTTTTTAAAGTTAATCAAAGGTAGAAGATTCATAATTTCTCTTACAGTTCCTACAAATATTTTATTTTTAGTAGCCATATATACTAATCAACATATCCAGCTCTGATCCTGAGGTGGTGTAACATAGTAAAAACACATAAATCAACAAAAAGCACTTTTCCTCATATACATATTGTTAGATTAAAAGTCAAGCCTGAGTGATTCTCTGCAAGTACCTTAAAATACATTTTGTGATTAAATAGGATAATGGGTCAAGGAAAACATTGTAGTAGGCAGATCCATGACCTGGAAAAGTAGTTTGTCCATTTGTGTCATGTATGTAAAAATTGATATCTACACTAATAAAAGACAAAGATGCTAATTGACCGTACCTTCGCCATGCCCAAGCCACGCCCACCAGCCAATCAGAGCGACTGTATGCAAATTAACCCAACCAAGATGGCAGCCGGCAGCCACGGAGCTGGAGCAAGCAGGAGGCTTGGTTGCCCAGGGGATGGAGGAAGCCAAGCTTTCTGCCTGCCCTGAGCTGGCTGTGGCCTCCACTCATGGCAACAAAGTTTCAATTATAGAAGACAAATAAATCCCAGATACCTGCTTCCAGCCAGCCTCCACTGGGAGCTTGGGTGGCTGGGGGCTGTGGCCAGCCTGCAAACAGCCATCAGCCCCTCACCCAGGATGGCCACACCCTCATGGGGTGAGGGTCCCCGCTGGGGGGCTTGGCCAGCCTGCAAACAGCCATGCTTTGAGAATTGACTGTTAGTGCATCACAGCTGCCAGTTCCTTGGAAAACTGCCCTCCAACCAAGATTGAGTGCCATAGGGTACAAAAAAAAACATGTTCTAAAACAAGTCTACAAATCTGTTGAGTTTTTTCCTTCCTTTTTCTTTTCCTTTTTCCTTCCCAGCACTGAAGTCTAGAACAAATTCATATTTTTAAATGTAAATGAGTCTCAAAAATAATACTCAAAACACTATTTTTGGAGGGCGGGGGCATTCCATGATTGTTTGTATTTAGATTCTTACCAAGGGTATTTTATTGATTTTTTTAGAGAGAGGAAGAAAAGGAGAGAGAGAGAGAAAGAAACATCCAATCTGTTGCCTCCTGCATAAGCCCTAACTGAGTATCAAACCCGAAACCTTTTGGCTCACGGGACAATGCTCTAACCAATGGAGCCACCTGGCCAGGGCCCTCGGTGCCTTTCTTTATTGGGATCCTGGCCCATCTGCCTTGAGGGTTCTAATGAGCAGAGGAGGGTGCTGGGAACTGCATGGGGCCACAGCAGGAGGAGCAGCAGGGGGCTCCCTGGGGGGGTGGAGGTGCCCAGCAGGCTCCGCAGCCCTGCCCTGACGAGGGTCACCAGGCGGAGCAACAGGTGTGGGCCAGACCTTGGTGAAGACTCGCCCCGGCTCTGATCAGCTGTCTCCCCATGAGATCGACCATGTCCCTTGTGTCTCCTGGGCTTTGCTGGGTTCTGTGCTTGGGGTGAACATGCTCCATCTGAAGATACTTGTGAACACTGGTTTAAACGCTTTAAAAGTGATGATTTCTATGTTGGTCTCCAAACTTTTTCGGTTGACCTGGACATTCTTTGTCTTTCACATAGAAATCGTCACCATAAGCTTCCTGAAGTATACGATAACTTTCAACAGCACTTTTCTTCAAAATAAAGTAATGAATTAAAACTTCCCGCAAATGCTCTTTTTTTGGCATGAAATTTGACATTTTTAAGCTAAGACACATAGGTGTCATGAAAACGTCCAACTGGCTGTTCAATAAAATTGAAGAGATGGTATGAAGGAAGAGTGGGAAAATAATTGTATTAGTAAGATTTTTAAATGAAGCTACAACATTGGGCATAACCTACAACTTCAATTTGCCATTTATTTTCTATGCATTTGAGAGTCGTTTATTTTTAAAATGGAGACTATAATCTCACAATCCAGTGTACAGTTGCAATGTTTTAATTATATATTGGAGGAGTTGGGGGGAGGGGAGGTTATTTCCTAACCCTGTCTTTAACTCTTGAGTTTTTTAACATAAATAAATAAATAAATAAATAAATAAATAAATAAGAAAAAGAAAAAAAAACATGTTCTAAAACAAGTCTACAAATCTGTTGAGTTTTTTCCTTCCTTTTTCTTTTCCTTTTTCCCTCCCAGCACTGAAGTCTAGAACAAATTCATATTTTTAAATGTAAATGAGTCTCAAAAATAATACTCAAAACACTATTTTTGGAGGGCGGGGGCATTCCATGATTGTTTGTATTTAGATCCTCACCAAGGATATGTTTATTGATTTTTTAGAGAGAGGAAGGAAGGGAGAGAGAGAGAGAGAGAGAGAGAGAGGAAGGAAGGGAGAGAGAGAGAGAAACATCCGATCTGTTGCTCCTGCACGAGCCCTGATCGAGTATCAAACCCGCAACCTTTTGCCACACAGGACAATGCTCCAACCAATGGAGCCACCTGGCCAGGGCCCTCGGTGCCTTTCTTTATTGGGATCCTGGCCCATCTGCCTTGAGGGTCCCAATGAGCAGAGGAGGGTGCTGGGAACTGCATGGGGCCACAGCAGGAGGAGCAGCAGGGGGCTCCCTGGGGGGGTGGAGGTGCCCAGCAGGCTCCGGAGCCCCGCCCTGACGAGGGTCACCAGGCCAAGCAGCAGGTGTGGGCCAGACCTTGGTGAAGACTCGCCCCGGCTCTGATCAGCTGTCTCCCCATGAGATCGACCATGTCCCTTGTGTCTCCTGGGCTTTGCTGGGTTCTGTGCTTGGGGTGAACATGCTCCATCTGAAGATACTTGTGAACACTGGTTTAAACGCTTTAAAAGTGATGATTTCTATGTTGGTCTTCAAACTTTTTCGGTTGACCTGGACATTCTTTGTCTTTCACATAGAAATCGTCACCATAAGCTTCCCGAAGTATACAATAACTTTCAACGGCACTTTTCTTCAAAATAAAGTAAGGAATTAAAACTTCCCACAAATGCTCTTTTTTTGGCATGAAATTTGACATTTTTAAGCATAAAAATATCTATGATGTTAACATCTTCAGAAAATTTGACATATGAAGTTTTGAAGCTTGTTATCAACACAAAAAAATAGCATACATATCAAATCGCATATATATCAACATATGTGTAACTCCATCTATTGAAAAAAATCCTTACTATTAACCGGTCCACCCAGTAGGTGTTCGATAAATAACACAAGAAACAGAGCATTCAATCACACATGAATCCTAAAGACCTTCTATGACCATTTCGCAAATGGAAAAACAGAGGCCCAGGGAGGCATGAACGTGACTGGCCCAAGCCACCTGCTGGTTGCTGGCAGAGCTGGGCCACCACCCCTGAGTTCAGCGCTCTCTCCTCAGTCAGCTGTACTGAAGACCCCCTCAGGGTCTCCCTGTCTCTAGCCCCATACCCTTGGCTCTGTCTCTGCCCAGGCCCCGCCTGTCTTCCCAGTCCCCAAGGAGGTCAGGCAGGGAGGACGCTCACCAGCAGGAGCATCCCGGGGTGGGGGCAGTAACAGCCAGGCAGGCAGCTCTGGTTAGTCCTTCCAGGGGCATTGAGCTCTGCACAGGAGGCAGGGCCCTGGGCACAGTCCAGCCACTGCTTGTCGCTGGGACATACACCAGGCATTGGGCCTGAGGACACAGAAATTGACAGCCCAGCCCAGACTCACTCAACTCTCCCCTGGGCTCCCAACCTGGGAGAGGTACTAGCTCCCGGTACAGCCGGGGAGGTCACAGGGCTGCACAGGAGCTCAGGGAGAGGGGTCCCTAGGGTGACAGGGAGGGGTTGACAGGGCCCTGGGTCAGGTGGGGATGAGAACTGAGGGCATGGGTGCAATGGAGAGGTGAGTCCCCAGGGCCCTCACCTGCACAGGGCTGCAGGCCACAGGTGGAAAAGTCCACAGGGCTGTTCGGGCCACTGCCGCGGGTGCGGTTCCGGAAGCCACCACCACAGGGCACGGAGCACGGAGACCAAGGGCCCCACTCCCCACTGGGACCTGGAGTTGCCCCTGGTCACTGTGGGCCCTGCCCTCTGACACCCAGCCCACCTTCTCCTCCCACCTACACAACTGGGCACTTTCTCCTCTGGATCCCAGACACTCTAGATCACCCCCTCCCTTCCCTCATCCATCCCTAGGGGACCTCACACCTTCTCTGGAGGCTCTGGGATTTGGCCTGAAGCAAGGCTGGCCTCAAGGGAGGTCCCCTCTCAGGGCTCCCTGGGGACATCTTTGTGGCATCTCTTAGGGAGGGCCCTTGGACCTCTCTTGGGGTGCACAGGGAGCGGGGGGATTTGACTGGAAGTGTTCTCATCTCCTCTCTGGAGGGTTCCTGGACCTCAGTCCCAGCACTTACCTTGACATGGCCGCAGGCTACAGAATTCAGCCTCCATATGGGGGCCCTAGCATGCAGCACCCACAAAGGCTGCCGGGGGCGCAGTGCCTGCCCGGAAACGCCACCGGATCCCTACGTTGCAGCTGCAGCTGCAGAGACTCCACTACTATTAACCAGTACACCCAGTAGGTGTTCGATAAATAACACAAGAGAACAGAGCATTCAATCAGACATAAATCCTAAAGACCTTCTAGGCCTATGACCATTTCACAAATGGAAAAACAGAGGCCCAGGGAGGCATGAACGTGACTGGCCCAAGCCACCTGCTGGTTGCTGGCAGAGCTGGGCCACCACCCCTGAGTTCAGCGCTCTCTCCTCAGTCAGCTGTTCTGAAGAACCCCTCAGGGTCTCCCTGTCTCTAGCCCCATACCCTTGGCTCTGACTCTGCCCAGGCCCCGCCTGTCTTCCCAGTCCCCAAGGAGGTCAGGCAGGGAGGACGCTCACCAGCAGGAGCATCCCGGGGTGGGGGCAGTAACAGCCAGGCAGGCAGCTCTGGTTAGTCCTTCCAGGGGCATTGAGCTCTGCACAGGAGGCAGGGCCCTGGGCACAGTCCAGCCACTGCTTGTCGCTGGGACATACACCAGGCATTGGGCCTGAGGACACAGAAATTGACAGCCCAGCCCAGACTCACTCAACTCTCCCCTGGGCTCCCAACCTGGGAGAGGTACTAGCTCCCGGTACAGCCGGGGAGGTCACAGGGCTGCACAGGAGCTCAGGGAGAGGGGTCCCTGGGGTGACAGGGAGGGGTTGACAGGGCCCTGGGTCAGGTGGGGATGAGAACTGAGGGCATGGGTGCAATGGAGAGGTGAGTCCCCAGGGCCCTCACCTGCACAGGGCTGCAGGCCACAGGTGGAAAAGTCCACAGGGCTGTTCGGGCCACTGCCGCGGGTGCGGTTCCGGAAGCCACCACCACAGGGCACGGAGCACGGAGACCA
>NW_005370372.1:4027076-4030918 GCF_000412655.1 Myotis brandtii
GAGGTGAGCCACTGCTCCCGGTTCATAGACACACCTGTGCATCTGGCAGAGGCACCGAGTGCGGGGTAGGCAGCTGGCGTTGTGCAGGAAGAGGCCAGGGGGGCAGGTGCAGCCAGGGGCACAGAAGCTGGTACATTCCACCCCTGGGCCCTGCGCCAGGCACAGCCGAGAGCAGAGACCCCCCCTCTTGGCGATACTGCTCAGCTGAGTGGAACACCATGTCCCCTGGGCACTGGACTGGATGGGAAGACAGAGCTGGTCTCAGCAGGAGTGAAGGCAAGGGCTGGGGAGTCTGTTGACAGGATGGAGAAGCCAGAGGAGGCCCCCTCCCTCGGGCCACAGCTGGTACCTGGTCTCCAGTGGGTAGGAGCTGGAGGAGACACAGGAAATCCAGCAATGTCTCTCTTAGCTCAAGAGAGGGGTGCGAAGGCGGGGCTAAGGAAAGGTCAAATCCCCAGGGACTTGCGGGAGAACAACTGGGAGGGGACCTGGCACCCGTGCACGGCTTTATGTTGCAGTCCCTGGTCTGGCTGTGGGGTCCCTGGCGTCCCCAGCAGCCGAGCCAGCTGCCCAGCTGCGCCCACGTGTCTGGATGCCTCCATCGCAGGGGGCTGAGCAGGTGTACCAGAGAGCCCACAGACCCCAGGTGCTTGGCACTGTCAGGAGGAGGCAAGTCCACATCAGGACAGGACAGAGACGTGCAGGGGATGAAGCACGGGAGGGGCTGGAGCCGTGTGGTATGCAGGGTCTTAACCAAAGCTCCAGCCCCACAAACACCCACATCTCCAAGGCTGCCCCAAACTCTGTTTCAGGCCAGGCCCACCCTGTTCATCTCACGCGGGGCTTCCTGGGAGGAGGCTGGGGTGGGGGTGGAGCTTTGGGACTGTCCCCTCCCAGGTTTGCCCCCTCCCACTCCAGGTGCTTACACCCTGCCCACAGGGTCATTCTTCTCCTGCACTCCTCACCCACCCTGGACACCCAGGCACCCCGGGGCAGGACATACCTGGGCACACAGGCCTGGGCACACAGGGCCGGAGAGGTGGGGGCTGCTGGGGCTCCGGAAGGACCACTGAATGCTGTGGCCCCCACAGGGCCCCAGGCATTCAGCCCAGGGGGACCAGGGCGACCAGCCACAGTTCACTGAGAAAGGACCAAGAGTCAGGGGCCGGAGCAGGGGTGGGTGCCTGGCTGGGTGGGACCCCTCGGTCAGGGCCAAGGGTGAGACCTCACGGGCACAGTCGGGGTTGGGCCGGCAGCTCCGGGGCTGCCCGTCTTGGCAGATGCAGAGCTGGCAGTCAGCCTTGATGTGCTGCCCAAGCCAGTAGCGGCACTATCCACCAGGCAGGGGCACTGCCAGGGCCACACACTGCCCCTCACTGCCCAGCACTTGTCCTTTGGGGCACCAGCAGCCTACAAAAGGCCCGGCGTGAGGCACCCCTGCAGAGAGCTCAGCTCTGGGCATACCCACCACGCCCAGAGCCTGGAGGCCCCTCACCTGGGCCGCTGCAGGACCGGTCAGCAGGGCACACCGTCTGATCAGAAATGCCATCACAGGTCAGAGGGCAGGGGGCACAGGGCCAGAATACTAGCTCCCCAGAGCAGGTGGCATTGGGGCAGCCATCCTGAGGGCAGGGCCCTGAGAAAAACAAGAACCAGAGGTCAGGGAGGGTGAGTGCTGGCAGCCCCTCCACGCTCCCCGCACCATTCCCTCCGCCCTTCCACTCACAGGTCTGGTTCCACTGGCCCGTGCTGTGAGGGCCCCCAGGCAGCATGACGCAGGCCTGGCCCCCATTCTGGGGTGGGTGGCACTGTCGCTGCCGGGTCATGGTGCCCCTGCATGGCTCAGAGCACAGGGACCAGGGAGACCAAGAGGTCCACTCACCGTCCACTGTGAGGAGGGACCCACAGGCAGGGGGGCCAAGGGTGAGACCTCACGGGCACAGTCGGGGTTGGGCCGGCAGCTCCGGGGCTGCCCGTCTTGGCAGATGCAGAGCTGGCAGTCAGCCTTGATGTGCTGCCCAGGCCAGTAGCGGGCACCATCCATCAGGCAGGGGCACTGCCAGGGCCACACACACTGCCCCTCACTGCCCAGCACTTGTCCTTTGGGGCACCAGCAGCCTACAAAAGGCCCGGCGTGAGGCACCCCTGCAGAGAGCTCAGCTCTGGGCATACCCACCACGCCCAGAGCCTGGAGGCCCCTCACCTGGGCCGCTGCAGGACCGGTCAGCAGGGCACACCGTCTGATCAGAAATGCCATCACAGGTCAGAGGGCAGGGGGCACAGGGCCAGAATACTAGCTCCCCAGAGCAGGTGGCATTGGGGCAGCCATCCTGAAGGCAGGGCCCTGAGAAAAACAAGAACCAGAGGTCAGGGAGGGTGAGTGCTGGCAGCCCCTCCACGCTCCCCGCACCATTCCCTCCGCCCTTCCACTCACAGGTCTGGTTCCACTGGCCCGTGCTGTGAGGGCCCCCAGGCAGCATGACGCAGGCCTGGCCCCCATTCTGGGGTGGGTGGCACTGTCGCTGCCGGGTCATGGTGCCCCTGCATGGCTCAGAGCACAGGGACCAGGGAGACCAAGAGGTCCACTCACCGTCCACTGTGAGGAGGGACCCACAGGCAGGGCACCATGAGGTCTGGGTAGGAGCTCAGTGGCCTTCCTCACCCAGTCCCTCTGGGCCCCACCAACTCCACTGCCCTCCCAGGTGCCCAGCTCTTCACCTGGGCAGGCAGCCGTGAAGCAGGCCTGAGTCTGGTGCTCGGGGCCGGGGCAGAGCTGTAGCACCGGGAGCCTGGGCGGGGAACAGTGGCGGCTCCGGCCCTGCACCCCAGGCCCACACGTGTGGCTGCAGGACCCCCACGGGCTCCAGGGTTCCCAGGCCCCACAACCCTGCTCTTCTGGGGAGAGCTCTGCCTCTCCTGTCATTTCACAATCAGGCTTCCCATCGCACACCTGGGGAAGGAACGGGTCAGGGCCCCTTTCTCGTTGGGTGGCACAATGGCTCTGCCCCCTGCACCACCGCTCCCCACCCCTCACCAGCTGGAAACTGATGCAGAGGCCGTCCGGGCAGGAGTATTCCGGGCAGGGAACTCCTGTCCTGTTGGGGCCTCCCGGGACGGGCAGCCCCTCTGAAGGGAAGAGGAGATAAAACACAGTCAGGTAGGGAGAGAGAGCCACCTCCTGCCCCCACCCCACCAGCCTTGGCCTCCATCAGGGAAAGCAAGTTCTATGCCACAGGCCAGCTCATCCTGGCCCTGGGGACAGTCAGAGCTGCTCAAGATGCAGGCACAGCTGGGGAGCAGGTCCCTGCATGGGGGCAGCTGGGTGGAGCCTGTGGGCACAGTAAGGATACTGCTGTGCGCCTACCCCTCCCGTCCTCTCCCTGCAGAGGGTCTGTCGGGGGAGAGGGGTTGGAAAGAGGCAGAGCCAACCTGGGGCCCTGCACCTGGCTCAGAGATGCTTTGGGGAGGGGCCCAGGAGGGGCAGCCAGGCCCAGGTGTGAACAGTAGCCTCCCCTACCCAGGGAGGAGGCTGGACGTGAAGGGCTGACTTGCAGGGGCACAAAGGGAACCCCTAAGTCTGGTGGGGAGGAGCTGGGGGTAGCCCTCAAACAGGCCCACTCCCCATGCCCAGAAAGCACCCCCCCCCCCTTTTATCATTTCTTGCCCAAATGTAGGCAAAGACAAAAGCCCTTTTCTTCTCTCCCGTGGGCCTGGGCGGAAGGGCAAGAGTTCTCAAAGAGTTTCATGAAAAAGACCGAAGGAGACTGATGCCCCAGACCTAAGTCACTCTCTAGCTGGCAGCCACCCCAGCCGCAGGGAGCGAGGGTCCACTGGGGTTGGGG
>NW_005370372.1:4031254-4045438 GCF_000412655.1 Myotis brandtii
GCCCGGCGGATAGACAGCGCTCCCCAGCCGGCCTGGCCCTTCCTTCTCCACCACCCGCTCCGCTCCAGCTACAGGCTCGCCCGGTCCCTGACCTGAGCCCGGCCCTCGCCCCACCTCCGAAACCTCCCCGAGTCCATTCGCTTCCCCATTTTGCTGCCCTATTGGTTTTCCAAAAGCTGTCCCCCCTCCTCAGGGAATTTCCATTACCCTCCCCTCAGCCCAGAGGGGCCTTGAACGTCAGGAAATAAGGTTTGGACTCTTTCAGCCCCCTCAAACACCTTCACTTCTTTCATTCTGGTGTCTTCAGGAGGCTGGGTCGGTGCTCTGTTCCTTCCAGTCCAGCACGTGCCCCAAATCCTCCCTCTGAGATGCCCTCCTGCCCGCCGACCCCCAGGCCTCCACACTCCAGCTTTCTCCCCGAGGAGACTCACCAGGGCTGGTGCTGGCCAGGGGAGCTGGTGCCGTCTCCCAGGAGCCAGCGGAGGGACTGGGCAAGGTGCCAGCAGGGGGCGTGGGCAGAGAGGGGAGGGGGCAGTGCCCAGGCCCCTCATCTGCTCCATCTGGGCAGTCCCAGATTCTGTCACACAGCTGGATGGCCCCCATGCAGGTGCCATCGATGCAGGACACCTCCCCAGGGGTGCAGTTCACCTGCCCTGCAGCCAGGGAAAGGAGGAGCTGGCCCCAGGGCACTGCCCCTTGTTGTCACTGTGTGCGCCCACTCACACACCCACAGGTGCCAACTTCCCAATGGGACCCTGGATTGGGGAAGGAGGGGAGGCAGGCAGTTTGGGGCCCACAAGATAGGCCTTGTGGGAAGGGTGCCTGGTGGGCTGGAGACTGGGCCAGGACCACCCACCCAGACAGGACTCCTCATCATCAGCATCTGGACAGTCAGGGTGTCCATCACAGAGCAGGGCTGGGGGCAGGCAGCGCCCATCAGCACAGGCCAGAGAGTCCTGGGGGCATGGGCAGCCCTGCTCATCTGTCCATCTCCACAGTCGTCCTGTCCATCACAGAGCAGGGCCAGGGGCAGGCAGTGGCCGGAGCTGCAAGATATCTGCCCCTCCCTGCAGCCTGCAGTGGCACAGCCTGGTGTGGGGCAGGTAAGCAGGCTCAGGATGCCAACATAGGGTCCCAGAGAAGTCCCTCACCCCAGAAAGACCAGAACACATCTGCCTACAAGTCACCGCTGCTGGTAATGGGAGCAGCAGCTTGGGAAGTTGTCCTAGGATACATACGAGGATCAGCCTGTCATTCAGCCACTGCCACACACAGGCGAAGACACTTGCCCTCCTCATCTGAGCCATCGCCACAGTCGTCCTGGTTGTCACAAAGCCACTCGTGGGGCACACAGTGCCCACTCTCCGGCACAGGGCCTCTCCCTCTGCACAGCCAGGCACAGGCTCCTCGCAGCGGGTACTGCCACCCCCACAAAGCCACCGACTTCCCTGGCACGTGCTGAGCACATGATGTCCTGGGATCAGACGTAGCTCTGGGACAGCCCAGGGGCTATGGGGCTCCCCCAAGCCCCCAATCACCAGTCCCCACAGGCCTTCTGCAGCACCGTTCCTGGTGGGAAGAAGCCGCCCCCCTCTCCCCCACTCACAGGGACAGAAAGCCAGCTTCATGCAGATGCCTCCTCAGGTCACAGAGGGCAGGGCTTGGAGCACAGGGCACAGCAGCCCTCACGCCAGCCCTGTCACCTGTGGCCTTGTGGCCCCTTCCCTGTCCCGGTGCCGCCTCCCCTCTCCCCATTCTGACCCTACCCACCATGCAGCAGAGTCCCCTCAAGGCAGAAGAAGCCCTCCACACAGGTGACAGCCTGGCAATGCCACCAGCTTCAGGACCATGGTCATGGCAGGTGGGGGGACACGTGGGGCCACAGGCCTCATACTCCTGGCCTCCTTCACATTGCAGAGCTGGGTGGAGAGGAGCGAGGCTTGGTCAGCAAGGTGCAAGGGCATCAGGATGCAAAAGCAGCAGGCGAGCCGGCCCAAGGTGACGGCCCTGAAGGGCATGGGGCCATGGTGTAGATTCCTGCTGAGACCCTCCCAAGGCTGTTTACAACACACGGGTTTACAGAGCAGCAAACATAGCATGTTCGGCTGGGTGCGGTGGGACTGGGCACCAGGGACTGAGGGCAGGCACACTCGCGGCAGAGCTCCTGGCTGCGACAGCGCGCACGTGGAGCCCGTGTCGGGAGGTGGCAATGGCCGAGCACAGACACTCACAGTCGCCTCCTGAATCACAGCTGTGGGAGGGGTCGGTCAGCCTCAGCAGCCGCTCTCCACGGCCACACACCCTCCCACCCGGTCCCCAGGCCTGCCGCTCTCACCCGCCGGCATCCAGGCATCATAAACGCACCACCCGTAGTGCTGCTGTGGGGGTACCTCCGCGTGGCCCCGGGCAGAGTGGCTGCAGCAGCACCCCGCAGCGGGAGCGAGCCCAGGCGGCCCGGTGGGCATTCACCTGCAGGTACAGCGCTGTGGACCAGATCCCTCCGCAGCGCCCAGCCTCCGTTTCCCCCAGGTTTCTGCAGCTGCACCCACTCCCTTTCCCGTCTCCCGCCCTTGCTCACGGTGCAGGGGTGTGGCAGGTCCCTGGCTCAGGGCACAGAGGACTGAGGAGCCAGGAGTGGGCGGCCAGCTCAGCAGTGGGCTCCAGGGCTCCCTGGCGGCTCCGCAGGTTGTTGCTGGCATCGCCATCAAAGTCTCCACACAGCCCAGCCACACGGCCGCGGAACTGCGGGGACAGCAGGACCCGGGTGCCTGAAGAAAGGCAGCAGGGGGCCGACTGTGCAAAGAAATGACCCGCTGGCCTTCGTGGGGGCCCAGAGCAGGGATAAGACCAGGGACGCTATTGTTGCGGCCGCCTGACCACCTGCATGAGTACCGCCACCCAATAGGAGGCGCTGCTTCACTCTCTTTTTGGTGGGGAGAAGTGGGAGCCTACTCCCCTAACTACACCCAGGATGGGGGACAGGAAAATTCTCCAAATGGGCAGATTCCAGCCAGGCTCCAGGTCAGACTGTGACACCCACCAGCCCCAGGGGACTCTGTGGCTGGAGGCTCAGATGTCAGCCCCGCTGTGCTGGCCACCAGACTCCTTCCCACACGCGGGGTTATTTCGGTTTCCAGTTTCTCGGTAACAGTCATTTCTAAAACACCAACCACTTTTTTGGGTGGTGGGTTGTTAGGAAATTTGGTATTTTCTAAATGTTTCTTCGGTGAGGAGGTGCTGATTTCATAAGTAACAGGAACACAACTCTGACCACTTGTAGGGAGGAGGAGTCTGGGGGAGTTAGACCCCTGGGTAAGGCAGGGCAGGGTCAGAGGGTGAGGGATGGGGCCTGACCTCCATCCCAGAGCAGGGAGAGGCCCAGGCGGGTGGTGAGCAGCAGGAAGAGGCCAGCCCGGCCAAGGCTCAGCCCGGGGCCTGTGTAGACCTTGGGGGATGTTACACTCACCCCATTCACTGTCACTGCCCGGCCTTTGGATGAGGAGGGAGGCCATCAGGCTCGGCCTTGGAGTATGGGGCCTCCCAGATCCCCATGGGGTCCTTCCAGCCTCCCCTCCAACCTTCCTTTTGCTTCTCTAGCTACGTCACCTTGGGCAGGCCATGAGCCCTCTCTGGGCCTTAATTTCTTAGAGCCTTCCAGAATGATGATTTCCAGCCAAGAGAGGGGGCGCCAGCTGCACGGCACTGATACAAATCGGGGAGACATGGAGAGCCCGGGCCTCAGCCACCCCTGTAGAGCTGTGAGGCCATCCAGCGTGCCCCTCCTTGGCAACGCCACCCTTCAATGTCACAGTCACCTCTGAGCATGTGGACAACGGTGCTCTGCAGCCGCACGGTCAGTGCCTTGGTGCAGGTGAGGCCGCTGGCCCCGCAGGGCAGGTTCTGGGCCGAGACTGTGAACTGGCCACTGGCCTCTCGCACCAGCAGGTATTCACAGGCCCCGGGGAAGGTGAGGGCTAGCCCATCGAATGTCACATAATGGGGGGCACCCGATGCCTGGCACCGTCCACCGCACCGCTGGCCCATGCAGTGCCACTGCCTGCCCTGACACACGCTGTGGGCAAGGGGAAGAGGGGAAACAGAGTCACAAGGACCGGGATCGGCAGCTGTATCCAGGGGAGAAAACTGGTCAGGTTCCAAGCAACTCCAGAGAGACCCTCAGCTTGGGGATCCTGGAGGACTCCCATTGCCCAGGCAGTCTGGTCCTCCCACCCCACCCATTGCTCCAGCCCCAAGCCAGGGGTCACAAGGTCAAAGGTTACAGGTCACAGGGCTGGGCATACCAATGTTGCAGTCCTCATGGATGGTGGCATTGGGTGGATACCACCTGCCACCGTGGCGGCAGGGACAGAGCTCAGGAGGCACACAGCGCTCGTCCTGGGCAGAGGCCAGGGACAAAGGGGCACCTTAGAGGACAACCCAATGCCCCTCCCACTCTTTCAGACAGCCAGGGGGGCAGGGCAGTGCCCTATGCAGCTCCCCCCAGACTTACCAGCAACACGGTGCCTGGGGGACAGACACAGTCCCCTGTGCTGCCTGGGGGGCAGGAGTGGTTGGCACTGGGGCTGTCACAGGTGAGGAGGCAGGCATCAGGGGCATAGACAAGCTCATGGGGACAGAATGCCCGCTGGGGGGTGCAGCGGCGATCACTGCAGTTCCAGAGGCCCCTGTCCTGGCACACACCTCGGACACAGAAGGAAGGTGAGAGGCAGTCCAAGGCTGGCCTCATCTCCAGGGGCCTGGTCTGACCTGGGAGAGGCTCAGGAACCCAGGGGTCCCAAGCCCCTAACGTCTACTCCAGAGATCTGAGTGTCCTCCCCCAACACCCCAGTTGTTACAAGCACAGGGATTGGGGCTGTTCCCAGTACCCAGCCATACTTGGGCTAAATATTGTCACCCTTTCCTGCCCCAGCTCCGATGGGGCCATTCTCTGGGCTCTGGGGAGGGGCAGAGATAGCTGGGCTAGATATTGTCACCCCAGCTCCAATGGGGGCCATTCTCTGGGCTCTGGGGAGGGGCAGAGATAGTGAACTACCCACTCCCAGCCCAGGTAGGAGGGGGATTTCACTGAAGTCTCACATTCACCCACCAAGCCCTGGCCCCTGGCTCCGCCTCCATAGCTTTGTAACTTGCTTTTACTTCTCCCTAACCCTTGGAAGAGCCTCTAGACCACACTCAACTGGAATCCAGAGGTCTGGGTTCTAGACCATCATGAACAAGCTGTGTGACTCTGCAAGCCGTTTAACCTATCTGAGCCTCAGTTTCCTCGCCTGCAAAATGGGAACAATTCTTCTACTTCCTACTTCCCTAGGTTATTGTAGGAATTAAGGACAATTGAGTAAGATCATGTACATTAAAGTGCTCCACTGAGTAACAGTTATCAGTGCTATGTCATCCCCACGGGCATGCCATGCTAAAACCCACCGGACTACAAGCCCTTTTCTCTAAGTTCCATCTCCTCACCCCCAAGCCTTCACCCCCCACAAAGGTTGCTGCCCTCACCAGCGGCTGCAGTCCTTCATGGTGGCACTGCCAGGGGCATAACGACGGGCTTCAAGCTGGCAGGGGCACAAGCTGGGGGGCACACACTGGCCCTCAGGGTCCCACAGCAGCCCCAAGGGGCAATTACAACCAGCCACACAGCCACCCAGCTTCCCACAGTCCTCTGGCTCCCCACATTTCTGACCGCACACTGGGGCACAATCCTGGTACTCCTGGCCCCCAGGACACAAGACAGCTGGGCACAGAGACACAAGAAGGTCAGGGGCATAGCCACTGCTGCTCTGCCCACCCCTCTGGACCCCACCACCACCTCCTATGCCTCTGAAAGAAGGTAAGCCAGCAATCTGCAAGGTCAGAGGTCCTCCTGAGGCCCCACCCCCAACTCCCCTCAGAGTTCTTGGATCCCTTCTAGCTGGGAGGAGGAGACTGGAAATTGGGTGCTGGCTGAGCTGACTCACGGCAGAGGGTCTGGTTCCTCCAGGGCAGTGGTCGGCAAACTGCGGCTCGCGAGCCACATGCGGCTCTTTGGTCCCTTGAGTGTGGCTCTTCCACAAAATACCACGTGCGGGCGCGCACTTACAGTGCGATTGAAACTTCGTGGTCCATGCTCAGAAATCAGTATTTTGTGGAAGAGCCACACTCAAGGGACCAAAGAGCCGCATGTGGCTCGTGAGCCGCAGTTTGCCGACCACTGCTCCAGGGAGATGGGGCATCCTCCTGGGCACAGCGGCGAGCATAGGCAGCAAGCACTGGGCACAGGCAGTCCCTGCCAGGGGCACGGCCACACACGGCTGCCAAGTAGCACAGGTGGAAGGGCTCCATCCACCAGCCTGTGGCACTCCTTGGGGGAAGAAGAGGAAATGGATCAGCTTCTCCCCCACAGATTCCCGTTCCCTCTTGTCCCCACTGTCACCTCCCTGCGCTCAGAAGCCCTGTCACAGCAGGGCCTTCCCAATAGTCCAGGAGGAGGGCAGGGCGGGTACTGACCCCATCGTACAGGTGTGAACAGGAGGAGAGCCCCAACCAGCTACCTGGAAGACTGGGCCATGCAGGATGGCTCTGCGAAAACATGGCGCTCAGTGTGGGTGCTGCAGGGGGAAAGAGGGGTGCTGTCCTCTGAGGGGCACCTTCCCTTGCCTGCCAGCTGGAACTTGCTAGCAAAGGCAGCAATGCTGGTCTCCACGTCACCGGCAGGTGTCAGGAAGTCGTCCTGCTGGTTCCAGGTGAAGGTGCCGCATAGGCCCTGCACCTAGGTCACCGGAGTAGGCAGAAATGGTCAAACCCGGCCCACTGTGGCCTCGCCCAGCCACTCACCTGCCCCCTGGCACACCTCTGGGCATGGTGGGGGTCCAGGGTGATGTAGGCTGCAGGGTCAGACACCCCCCAGAGGACCTGGACTCCAGCAGCAGGAAGGTGGAGGAGGCTCGGGAGACACTGATGCCCTCAGGGCTGCTCCAGGGCAGGCCCACGTCCTGCCCATTGGCCAGGGCAGCTCCTGGAACAAGGGGCCTGTGAGGGGGCTGCCACGCAGGGCTGGGCTGGGCTGATGAGGTTAAGGGGACAACATATGGCAGGATGGGGCTGTAAAAAGGGAAAGGACTGGGCAGGAGGTGGGAGGGCTGCCCACACTGAGTGAGGGGAGCCCTGGGCAATCACCCATTCCCCGTGAGCACTCCCACATGCACTGAGGACCACCCTCAGCACCTACTTTGCCTTTGAAGTCAGTTCATACATAGGAGGAGCAGATGCAGGGAAGGGAGATGGAGGGACTGTGGGCTCAGCATCCGAACTGGGAGGGACCTATCTGGCCTGGTGTCCAACTTCTCAGAACTTGCAACCCCCACCCCCAAGGATGGAGCAGAAGATGCCTTGGAAGTTTCCCAAAGGACTGTGTGTCTGCTTCGGAGATGGGGGGCTTAGGGGAAATGGAAGCAACGAGTTTGGTTTGGGGAATCTGAGGGGAGGTTTGCGATTCAGAAACCACAGGGCAGTGTGGACAGAAAGTGCTGGAATGAGCCAGAGTCTGCAGAGAGAGGGGCAGTAACAGGAGGCTG
Source organism: Myotis brandtii (assembly GCF_000412655.1). Lineage (NCBI taxonomy): Eukaryota > Metazoa > Chordata > Mammalia > Chiroptera > Vespertilionidae > Myotis > Myotis brandtii. Next base: position 4,038,829 of record NW_005370372.1, read on the forward strand.
CTAGGGCCTGAGCCACAGTTCTGAGGACTGTCGGGAGGGAAGGCCTAGTAGGTAGGTGCCCGGTGAGCCAAGGCTACCTGAGTCCCTGAGCTGGATGTGGGCGTCCCCCTGGGAGACAGAGATGGCGTGGAGGCAGCTCCCAGAGTCGCAGGCTCCATGCTCCAGCACGATCAACAGCTACCCCTTGGCCAAGTCCTGGGGCAGACGGTGAGGAATGGGGGGAGGGTCGCACCTGAGAACAGGTGTTCTACAGACCACCTCCAGTTCACACCTGGAGGTAGATCCCGCTAATGTGTGCTGACCACTTTCCAGCCAGCCAGACTCACATGTGCATTGGCTCCCTTCTTTACTCCCCCTGGGTATGTATGCTCATGTCTGTGTGTGTCTATGTGTATGCACATGCTAAATCAATCTATATGCATATGCAGGAGCATATGTCATCTGTGCACACCTGTTTGTGCTTGTGTGTGTAAGAACATGCCTAGGCCTGAACCTGAGACGTCACTCAGTTTTACTAGGGGACCAAGAAGGTCCTTTATTGGCCCTGGGACTATTTTGCACGAAGTAGCTTGTGACAAACCCACCCTGTCCAATTTGTGAGAAAGGACTGCAAGCATGGATTTTGCTTGGTGCCCCTGGATGTGGTGGTGATGACAGCAGTACTTTCACAGGAACCTAAAGAGGAGGTGAGAACCCAAAGGGGAGACTACATGGTGTCTGCTGCAGCCACTCTCCCTCCAAAATCGGTTCCCCCTCAGCTTTTCCCTGGACAACTGTGTGCATTTTGTTCACTTATTTAGTGGTTTCTTGCAGGGGTGGGGAACCTTTTTTCTGCCCAGGGCCATTTTGGGTATTTACATCATTCTGGAGCCATACAAAATTATCATCTTAAAAATTAGCCTGCTGCCCTAGCCGGTTTGGCCCAGTGGATAGAGCGCCAGCTTGCGACTGAAGGGTCCGGGGTTCGATTTTGGTCAAGGGCATGTGCCCGGATTGCAAACTCGATCCCCAGTAGGGGGCGTGCAGGAGGCAGCCGATCAATGATTCTCTCTCATCATTGATGTTTCTATCTCTCCCCTTCCTAAAAGTATTTCTTTTAAATTAGCCTGCAATATTTGTTCAAACATTTAATTAACTCACCTCTAATGCCTTGGCAGGGCCAGACCAAATGATTTAGCGGGCCCTACACGGCCACAGCCCCACCCTTGCATGGTCATTTCACCCTCACAGCAGCCCTACGAAGGGGCCTGCTCTAGGAAGATTCGCCTACTCCCCTCCCCTGCCCGCAGTTAGTTCCCCCCAACGCCCCCACCTCGCCTGCACCAGGATGGAGGAGAAGCTCCGCCCATCAAAGGTGTGGTAGTGCCCGTCCCCGCCCACCGCGCACTCTGAAGGCCAGGAGCCCGCACGCAGAGCCACCGGCCGTCCTGGCACACGCTGTGAGCACAAGGGGTGAGAGAGCGCCCTCTGGATCAGCCCGGGGCAGGGTTATGCTGAGCTGGAGACGACCTCCGGTCCCCAACACCAGGTGTCTCCCGCCCCTGGCACCTCCTCCTCCCATTAGGCTTAGAGTCAGCTGGTGGAGGTCACCAGCTAGGTCTTCAAGCAGGGCCACCACTTATGCCCTGAGAGGGCGCAGGCCACAGGCCACTTGTGAGAGGTCCCCAGACGGAAAAGCAGGTTGAGGAGATAGCACATGGGAGGGATCAGAGTGGATGGGGCGGTCTCCAAGCCCAGCGAAAGGGCCAGCAACACCTGCGGACCCAGCACGGGTTGCACAGCTGGCGCACAGTGTCGCCGGGGGCGTAGCGCTGGCGTCGGTAATAGAAGGGACATTGGGAGGCAGGCACAGAGGGCGCCGTCCCAGAAGAGGCCGGGCGGACATCGCAGCCGCTCAAGCATTCTCCGCAAGACCCCTCCCCGCCCTCGCCCACAGTGGGGCAGCTGGGCGGGCAGGCCGAGGCGCAGTCGGAGTACAGTTGGTCTCCGGGGCACAGGCGCTCTGCAGGCACAGGAGTGGCTGTGAGGCCCAGGAGCCCCCCTCCTCCCGCCAGGCACCACTGGGCTGAGGAGCCTGGAGGCCTCGCTGGGGGCTCAGCAGGCGCCAGAGCACTCAGAAGTAGGGGTCACACTAGGGCCCTCCCTCAGTTCCCAATCCTGCAGGGCGGGGAGGCCTGGAGGCACAGGCAGGAACCCTACCACAGAAGCCGGGCTTCCTCCAGAGCACATGGATGTGACGCTTGGCACGGTCCTGGGCATAGTTGGCCAAGGTGGCACACACAGCCTCCCTGCGGCCCTCTCTCCCACTGCCTGCTGGGGCCCCAGCACAGTAGGCAAAGAGGCAGGCGTCATGGTACTCAGCAGAGGGAACCTTCCGAGAAAGGACAGCCCCTCAGCCAACCAGCCCCCTCCTCTTGCTTCTATCTCACCCACCCTGGTTTAGAGCCAAACAGATGAGGGCTGTAGAGGACCTCACAGCTCATACATACGAGCAATCTCATTCCCCAGAGGTAAAACCCAGGACAGAGTAGGAGGGCTTGACCAATAGCAGGACCAGATTCCCCATTTGGCACCTCCCCAGCACCCCCTCTTTTCAGCCCCTCTGATGCCAGACACTATCTCCACCCCCACCTATACCTGGACATGGCATTCTCTGAATGGACCATCCAGCAGTTGGTGGCATACATCTTGGGTTTCGGCCCGCAATTGGCCAGCCTCCGTGCCCACCTCGGTGCCCCTCAGAGGCTCCTCGCAGCCCTGTGCTGCCTCCACTGCATCCAGACACCCAGCCTGGGGACAATCGGAGTCAGGACAGGGAGCAGGGATGAGGCACATTCACAAGGACACCAGGAAAATAGCCACTGCTTTCACAGCTGCTTCAAAGCTCCACCGTCATGACACGCAACCCAGACACCATCCCCGTTATGACGGGGAGGGGCAGCAAAGTGGCAAGCCAGGGGCCGGGGCAGGGGAGCTGGCGTCACTGTCAACCCACAGGCAGGAGGTTTGATGACTAGCTGATTAACCAAAACTGGTTGGTAACCAGGTCAGTGAGTGTGTCCCCTGGGTGTAGGGAGCCAGGGCTGTGGACAGCTCCTTACACTGAGCTCCTGTGGGACCCCGAGCCTGCCTTTTCTTCTCTGGGGATCTGGGAGAGGCCCAGGAACTGTCTCTTGCAGGAGACAGAACAGAGGCTTGAAGGTGTCAGAGAAGCGAGGCGTGGGTGGGCAGGTGGGGAGCAAGGGAGCCCGGGCTCCCTGAGGGCTGCATCTCACCTCTGAGTCAGGCAGCTTCCAGGAATTCCCAAAGGTGGCAGCTAATACAGCCAGCCCCCCTCCTGGCTCCAAGAAGTCATCTGGGGGAGGGAGAAAGCAGAGGTGCTGTCTGAGGCCTCAGGTCTTCCCTTCCCTCCTACACCAGCCACAACACCACACCCACTTACCTTCACGCCGGCCATTGTAGAGCCCACAGAGGCCTTGAGTCTGTCCCGGAGCTTGTGGTCCACAGAAACGGAGATCGAACTGGACCCATCCAGCTGCACAACGACCCCCAGGCCCCCTGACAGCACTGCAAGCTCAGCCCTGGACAGGGAAAGTGGGGGTCACACTGCCCACCCCTCCCACCATCGCACTAGGGCTCAGACTGCCCAGGGAAGGGGAAATGAGGGATTCTCACCATTCTGGAGAGTTCTGCACTTTATATTCTTTAAAGAAGCCCCACTGGTTTCCCATCACAGCCCTCCTTGAGAAGTTCATGAATGCTGGCTTTGGTGCTAGTAGATGGGACAGTTTCTTACCAGAATTTTTGTCCTGGTTGTGGTCCATGGAGTGAGATGGGAGTGAGGTTGTGTGTGTGTGTGTGTGTCGTCTCCTAGCACCAAAGCCTTCCTCACAACACTGTGGGAGGCAAGTGGGGGAAACTGAGGCTCAGAGAGGTTAAGTGGTTAAGTAGAAGCACTCGCCCCAGGTCACCTTGTGAGGGAGCTGGTGGGGGTTGGTTGCAGGTGTGGGGGCGAGGACTAGGTCCATAACACCTGGCTCCTCAGCTGGCTCCCTCATTTCCAAATGCCTCCCAACAGCGGTGGGGGTCGGGGAGGCAGCAGCAAGCTCAGTCCCCAGCTGCCCCTTCTGAGCCCCACCCTGGGTGTGGGCAGACTGTCCCTCACCCGAGAGCAGCTGAAACTCCCCATCAGGTACCAGCTGCCCATTCACAGAGACATTTCCACCCTGAATCAGCACTTCCTCTGGTCCCATCATCACCCGGACCTGGGAGGAGACGGGTCATGGGTGAGATGGTCAGTGTCTCTCCTCCTCCCATACCCAGCTCCCTCCCTGTCTCCATCCCCAGCTCCCTCCCTCACCTGCTGACAGTGCCCAGGCTGGGGACAATGGCCCCTGGGCCTGATGTGGACAGCCCAAGTGGAGTCAGCAGCACCTGCCACCAGGTAAGTGCAGTGGCCCAGGAAGTGGTAGTGGCGCTTGTCAAAGGTGCGGTAGTGGAAGCCGGACCAGGTGGCACAGGTGGCCGAGGGACACTGGCTCCAGCTCCAGAGTTGGGCCAGGGCCCCTGCCAGGGGCTGCAGCAGGGCTGGAGACTGGGTGCTGCCTGGGGGAGAGGCACCACCGTGAGCCTCTAAATGTGGGGGCGGAGGGTGGAGGAAGCAGGTGGACAGTCACGGTCACTCTGGTGGGCAGGGGATGGGAGGTGACTCATCTGAGAGGACAGGGGAGTGGACTTGGGCCCTGTGGAAAGGCCCAGAGCTCAAGAATTCCACGTGGGCGTGCCTAGGGAGCGGTGACAGCTGGGACTGTGCTGTTGACAGGCTTGGGACCCACCTGGAAGCCGTTGGCTGGAGCAGCTGAGGCAGGCCTGGGAGCGTTCATCCCACCAGCTGGGTCCCCAAGGCTGGGCACAGCATTCCTCCAGGCTTCCTGCAGATGCATGAGCTGAGCCTGCCCAAGGCTGGCACTGCCATGTGGCAAAGCAGTAGCCCTTGGGGCTGGCTTCTGCAAGGGCTGTGGTGGATACAGAGAGAGAACGGGGTGGACCCAGTCAGTCTGGACCCAGCTTCCCTCCCCAAGCAGCCTGCCGCCTCCATGACACTACAGATCCGGGCTAATCTCAGGCACTTACCCAGGGAGCGGTGGGTGCCTCCCCAGCCTGGGCAGCAGGCCCTCACTGTCCTGTTCCACGCAACAGGTCGTGATTCCTGGGGCCTGGCTCCATGGAGCAGGCAGAAGGGAGGAGATGTTAGTGTCTAGCCCATCCCCCTCCCTGGGAATGGACTGGATGGTCATTCAATCTAGTCACCTACTCTCTGAGTGAACTTATCAAGTGATTTCCCTTCTTGGTCTTCATTTCCCCATGAGATGACCTTGGGGAGGCCGCCTGGAGGCATCAAGCATCTCCATGGGCTGCTCTTAGTGGTGTCCACTCATCCACTACCCCCATCCCTCATGCTCTGCCCTTTGAGAGCCCACCCAGACCTATTTCCCAAATGGCTGCTTCTCCAGATCACCACCAGTCCTCCCCCAGTTTCCGGATATGGCCCCTTTGCTCTCTCCTGCTGGGCAGCCAGCCCAGACTCCGACCCTCACCCACTTGTAGATGGGACAGAGCCCTGCATGTCCACTCCCGGACAGGTCCAGCCGCCAGCCCAGGCGCCGGTGATGATAGAGGCTGGTGCAAGGCACCAGGTCCTCCTGACGTGGGGTGACTTCCTCCTCCACCAGAATGGTCTCCATGTGCTCACACTATCGCCTGCCCAAGGATGGGGAATGAGAGAGCAGCTGCCACTGTCCCTTGTCACCAAGAAGCCCATTCCTGAAAGAGCCAACTCCCAGGGAAGTTAGTGAACTGAGGCGGAGGCGGAGGTTGGGAGGAGGTCTGGTTGCTCCAAAGGGCCCCAGTCATGGGGCAGGAGGAAAAGGACTTAGTGGGAGGGTCCCTGCAGTGGGCGGCTTACCCGTTAGTAAGTGCCCATGCCATCCCAAAGAGGGGGGCAGGGAGCAGCATGGTGCCTCCACAGGTCAACTTTGGGGGGACTTCGAGGCTTGGGCTTATGGGAGGCAGTGTGCAGCAGGTGAGCAGAGGGGCCAGGACTGGCCTCCCCCACCACAGGCCAGTCTACTGCAGCCCAGCCTCAGTGTGTCCAGCCAGCTTCAGCGCACTGTGAGCTGGGAGGCTTTATCTCATCTCCATGCCCCCAGGCACCAGCTGCTTGGAACTGGATTGGACCTGCCTGCATATCTCACAATCCCCTCTCCCTGGAAACCGTCCCCTTCCTGCCCCTGTCTAGTGTGTGTGTGTGTGTGTGTGTGTGTGTGTGGGGTAAGTAATTGGGGGGAGGGGGATGCATGTGTCCCAGGCCACAGTAAAACACTCTGAGCCTCTGATATTTCCACACTCTGAGGCCCTACCACAAATTAACATGAACTCTGGGCAAGCCACCCTCCCTCTCTAGGCCTTGATTTCCTTACCAGTAAAAACTCCAGGGGCCTCCCAGGGATGCTCAGGTGGGACTCAGGGGCTGCATGAATGGTATGAAATTGTGTGTGGGCACATTTTTCTGAGGACAGTTCCATACCTTTTATTAGATTCCCGGCGGGGG
>NW_005370372.1:4055296-4057022 GCF_000412655.1 Myotis brandtii
ATGTTTACAGGACCAAATGATGGGTATGGTTTTCCAGCCCTAACATTCTGACTGCATGATTGTCTCCTGTTCCCTTTCCTGCCTCCTCCAGCCCCTCTCTCATCAGGAACTATGGAAGTGAGGGTCAGGAAGCAGGCAGAACCAGAGCCATTTCCAGGGAGGTTGGATGCTGTGGGGGCAGAGGAACGACCTGTGCCCTCCCCTCTGTGGTCCCACTTCTTACTGGGGGTGATTATGTATGGCTGCTTGGATCCACTCTGGTTTCCTTCTGAGTCTCCTAGGGTTCCTGAGGTCCAGAACCAGGAAGCCCTGGCCAGGGAATGAGAGCCTCAGGGAGGAGTGGGAAGTAGGGGAGGGGAGGGGCAGGAGACAGAGGGGCCCTGGTGGCAAGGCAGCCGGATGGAATAATCCCAGCTTCCGTCTGGTTGGGAGGGGGCAGCAGCAGGTGTTCCAGGGGAATCCTGGTTGCATCCTGGTTACCAGCTCTGAGGACACCCAGGCTGGAATGTGGCCTCCACTCGCTAAACCTGATGTCCCTCAGGCATCCCACATGGTCCCCCCAGCTGGGGAACCAGAGCCTCACCAGGCATTTCTTCTGGGCCCACCGCGGGTCCTGGGACCAACAGAGGGTGCTGTGAGTTCCTCAGGGAGCTCCCCAAAGGGGTCCTCGGAAAGGGCATGGACACTCTCCCAGCCCCAGTCTCACATACGCACCCGGACACTCTCTCCCGCACACCTCACACTTCCACTGCAGGTCTCACAAGGAGACACACGGGTGCTGGCGTCCCACCCCAGCGCACAGTGCCACGTTCTGCTCCCAGGGCCTCCAGAAGCCCATCCAGGAGGTAGAAAAGCCTCTCACAGATGATTCCTAGGATCACCATGCCTCCTCTCCAGGTACCACCTGTTCCATCCAGTGTCTCTCCTCCCGTCCTAAATATCAGCAAATACGGATGGCACCCCTGCTGTGTGCCCCCTGGGAGGAGGTATGCAAAGGCTCCTGGCTCTGCTCTCCAAGGGCCATCCACCTGGCCCCAGCTCTGGGTTCAACCACGGCTGATAAGGCAGCACTTGGACTGGGAGAAACTGGAGTCACAGGCGCCCTTTCCCCTAAAGGGGGCAGGCAGGAGGGGGGAAGCTGGAACCCAGGGGAGATTGGAGGAAGAGATTCGGGAGAGGGGCCTGGAATAACCAGCCCACATTTCAACTCAGGACAGGCTGCGGGGAGCTCACAGGTGCCCAGGTGGTAAAGCGGAAGAGAAACATCATAACCCCGGACAGGGACAGGGAGAAGCCGGGCTGGAGGGCTGAGAGCCACCAGCCTGGAGAGCTTCCCTGGGCTGTCGGAGGACCCGCCCCACCCCGGGCCCAGGGAACTCCTCCCCGCAGCCCCTCACCTGGACCCCGCCCTCAGTCTCCGCCCAGCTCCACTCAAGCCCCGCCCCTGGGTGCCTCCCCTCCAGCCCTGCCTGCTTTCTAGTGACGGGACTCAAAGCCCCCACCCGATTTCTACTTCGAAGGGCCCATTCTTAGCAGACACAGGGGCCCCGTCCTGGCTCCTTCGGCCTCGCCCCACGGTGCCAAGGGACCCGGCTCCAGAAGCAGGTCTCAGGGCGCCGACCGCGGGCCGCAGGGCGTGGGTCCGGGTCGATCCCGGTGGGATCCAGGTTGAGAGCGGGCGGGGCTGGCGTTTCCAATACCGACCCCACCGACCCCCGGTGGAGGC
>NW_005370372.1:4057916-4058150 GCF_000412655.1 Myotis brandtii
GGGGGGGGGGGGGGGGGGGGGGGAGCAGAAGGGTGCTGACAGGTGAGCCGGGAGCGGGGAGAAGCAGGGACCTGGAGGGAGTCAGGGCGCAGAGGCTCGGGGAGCGAAGGGAGCGGGGAGGTGGGACGGGAGGGACCTGGTCGGGAGGCAAACTTGGGAGGGGGTGGAGAAGTCCTGGGGTGCAGAAATGGGGAGGGGAGGGGAGACGGGGGTGTGTGTGTTGGAGGCAGCGGT
>NW_005370372.1:4058763-4064286 GCF_000412655.1 Myotis brandtii
TGGGGCGGCAGGAGGAGGGAGGAAACTGAGGTGAAGAGAGGAAAGGAGAAGGAAGGGAGACCAGAGTGGGGGAGGAGAAGGAGGAGGAGGGGCGAGCGGAGAGGGGGAGAACCGCGGGGAGGAGGGCAGTGTCGGGAGGAAGGAAAGAGGAGGGGTAGGGAGGAAACGGAGGGGCGAGGCAGGGGGCGGAGCTGGGGAGCCAGCCAGATTCAGTGGGGAGAGCGGGAGGAAGGCGGAGGGAACCAGAGAAGGGAGGGGAGAGGGATGGCTGCCAGAAAGATTTCGGGGGAGGGCAGTCTGCTGGGAGGGGGCAGGGCGCCCGCTGGCGGAGGAGCGGGGCTGAGAGCACTAGGGCGGGGTGGCCCTACTGGGGGGGGGGACCCCGAGGGGGAGGAGCGATGGTTTGAGATAGGGTTTGGGGAGAGGAAGCAAGAGCCATGTCCTGCCTTCAGCGAGGACCCTCCTCGAGGGCCTCCCCCACCAGTTGTCCAATAGTGACACTCACCTCGGCCCCTCCGCTGGCTCCTGTTCCACCGGCTCCCGCAGTGACAGCTGGAGGGCTAGGGGGTGTGTTCTTGCTCCCCAGTCTGGTGTCCCACCCTCCACCCTCCACTCTCTCCCCAGAGAATCGACTTGTCGCTGCCACCCCTCCTCCCCCGGACAGGATCACTGAGGGGCTGGGGCTGGCTCTGAGAGACCCGCCAGGTGAGGGGTGCTGCTGACTTCTGGAGCTGACCGGAGCTTGCAGAAATGGCTTCAGATCTTCTCCTTGGGCCACCTGTAAAGATCTCTTTACCCTCTGAAATCCACCTCCCCTCTTTTCCCTCACCTGTACCTGGCTGGGACATCACTTTTGCAGCTCCTGGGGATAGGTGATGGGGAGAGGTTGGGCAGGGCCAGGGCCCAGGTAGAAGCTGCCATGAGAAGAAGTTGAGCAAGGATGTATTTTCTCCTTAGGGTGTGTGGCCCGATCCCCAGAAGGAGCTGCCTGGGGTTGCCATGAGAGAGACCTTGGAGGCCCTCAGCTCCCTGGGTGAGCCAGCAGAACCTGGGAGGAACCTGGGGGGGCAGGGGGGGATCCAAAAGCCTGTTGGGCTTGTTGCTTCTCTACAATAAAGAAAGGAGAGCCATCCTCAGAGACCGAAACCCCAAGACTCCTGAGACCCCTGGAACCTTTAGGGCAGTATCCTTTTGGGTTTCTTCAGGGTGTTTGTGAATACCTGCCCACACTGGAGGTTGTGCTAGACTGTACGTGCACATGCGTACGTACTCATAGAGCATCAGGATATTGAATCCACTTCCTTCACCTGTGCTTGACTCAACACAAAGGGGCTCAGGTTGACACCTGGCCAGACTGCTGGCAGCCTGGCTGTCCCTTGTCCATGCTGACTAGGGACCCTCCCTACCTGAGCAGGTTGGGAAAAGTCCCTTGGGTGGGCTGGGGGGAAGGGGAAGAGCCCCTGCCTTTGGTCACCTCTCTCTACTGGATGCTTACTTGGACCCATCCTTCTACCTGCAACAGGATTCTCTGTGGGACAGCCAGAGATGGCCCCCCAAAGTGAGCCTGGGGAAGGCTCCCACAATGCCCAGGAGCAGATGTGCCCTCCCAGGGAAGAGAGAGCGCCGGGCTCCTCTTCCTGTTCGGGTAAGTAAGTGGGGACCCTGGATGGAGGCTCAGGGGGGAATCGTCCTTCATCGTCCTTTCTTCATCAAATATGTATTGAGCACCTGCTTAATGCCAAGTGCCATTCTGGATATTTGGCATACCTCAGTGACCAAATAGACAAAAACCCCTACTTTCCAGGAGCTTAATCCTCGGGAGGGCAGGGAGTCCACCCAATGTAAAAACAAGTACACTTATAAACCCTGTTAGAAGAGGATGCGTGCTAGGAGGGGATAAAGCAGAGTGAGGAGAACTGAGACTGCTGTAGGTGGGTGGAGCAGAATAAGCCTAAATAGGGTGGTGAGAATAGGCCTCCTTGGGAAGCTAAAATTTGAGCAAGATTTGAAATAGGGAAGTGGCTAAACGGATACCAAGAGAAGATACCTAAGGAAGGGATGTGCCTGGCTTTTTGACATCACTATCTTCTCCCATGATTTGCCATGGAACAGCGTCCATCTGGTGGCAGGGAGGTCCCCAGGCCTCCTCCAAGGAGCCTCATGTAAGCTGAAGGGCAGGGCCTCTACTTGCACACATACACATATTCCAGAAACTCCTCACAGTTGTGGCTTTAGCAGCCATGCAGTGCCTAAGCAGCTGCCCTGCCTGAAGGAGCCTGAAGCTGCTCCAGGCCACTGAGAACTCAGCCCCTGAAGGTATGAGATGGGCTGGGTGTAGTCCTTGCCTATAGGGCTGGGACTGGGATTTCAAACTCCCCTGTCCTAGCATCAGTGGGGCTCTCTGTCCATCTGTGATGTCTGCAGTGGCCTGAGGTAGCTTGTTCTCTGCCAGGGCACAAGGCCCCCAGACTGGAGGAAGATGCCCACCCTGAACAGGCTGAGGCTCCCTGCAGAGGAAGCCAGGCACACACACCACGGAAGGCTGAGCCTGTGGGCTCCTGCCCAGGTGAGTCTTCCATCAGCAGGGGACAAGGTGGAGGGAACAGGGGCCCTGTAAGCTCCAGAGCTGCTATCTGATGTGGCAGCCACTCCAGGCCCTTCCAACACAAGATGAATCAGGCCCTGGCACCTTTCTGCTCGTAGAGCTTCAGCACCCAGAGGGAATTCTGCATCCCTAGACAACAGCAATCAGCGAGGCCGATCCAAGAGAAACACACCATTGTGTCAACGTACTCTAGAAGTCCTAACTTCCCCCATCTCTGCCCCAGTCTAAGTACAGACTTGTAGATGGCCTGAATTATAATTTCCATGAAAACATGGTGCGTTGATTAACTTTTTCATTGTCTCTGCCCAGGCATGCTCCCTCCCCCACATCTCCACTGATCTCAGTGGTACCCAAATGCTCCAAATCTGTTGTGTTTGACTCATCTCCCCCATAGCCAGGGCGATGGAACAGTTGATTCTCTCTCTACAATCCTGCCCAACACTTCCTTCCACTAGCACCAACCTTATCATCATTTGCCTGAGTGATGTCATTTATTCCACAAGGATTTATTTCATATCTACTAGGTCTAGGCCCATGGTGGGCAAACCGCGGCTCGCGAGCCACATGCGGCTCTTTGGCCCCTTGAGTGTGGCTCTTCCACAAAATACCACATGCGGGCGCGCACGTACAGTGCAATTGAAACTTTGTGGCCCATGTGCAGAAGTCAGTATTTTGTGGAAGAGCCACACTCAAGGGGCCAAAGAGCCGCATGTGGCTCGCGAGCCGCGGTTTGCCCAAACCAGACTCTAGGTCCTAGAGTCTAGGCTGTTTGGTGGAGTGGAAAGAGACAAGCTCTAAAGCGATGCAGACCTGTTTGAATCCTTGTTCCACATCCCCTAGCTGAGTAATCTTGGATTGGCTATCTCACCTCCAGGAGCCTCAGTTTGTTCATCTGTAAACAGGGTAATTTCATGTTTGTTGTGAAGGCTTGTGATAATGTATACACAGTACATCTATAATTGGCATTCAATAAATGGTGGCCATTTTCATTTTTATTAGACACATACACATTTTTATTAGATACATAGGAAATAGGACACAAGATGTCGGCCCTCCAGAAGCTTAAACCTAGTTGACACTAATATGAGCTAGAATAAAGAATTAACATAACAATAAAGCCTTGTCACGATGAGTATTAACAGTAAGTGCTACAGGCACTGGGTTTGTTGAAGATTTCGATTTGTGCTGCATTTTGAGAAAGGTGTAACCTTTAGCTCTCATGAGGGTGGGTGGAGGATGGGAAAACATTCTAGACTAAGAAAAGACTACAAGGCAGGAAAGTTGACACGTGACTGGAGTTAGAGCAGACCAGCCTGGCTAAAGTAAAGGGCTTATGCCTGGGATAAAAAGAAAGTTGCACCTTAGGTGCAGCTAGAACTTACTTTATCCTGTTAATAGGGAGCTACTGCTGGTTCTTGAGTAGAAGAGTGGCACAATAAAAAAGAAAGCAATATCACAACAGGATAACTAGTTGTTTGGAATTGATAGGTCAATAAAAGAGACTGGGAATAAATGCAGTTGTGACAGTCCATGTGTAATGTAACCAAGGCTCAGGCTATTACAGACTTTTAGAGCCAGACAGGAACTCAGATAATCTGGTTCAATGGTTCTCAAACAAGAATCACTTTGGGAGCTTTAAAGAGAACAGATTCATATGTTCTGCTCCCATAGATGCATTCTGTAAAAGTTCCCCCAAGAGATTACGATGTGGCACCAGGTTTAGGAACTATGAACTAGTCCAACCCTTATACCTAAGCAACTAACAAACTTAGCTCAAAGAGGTAAGTTAACCAAGGTTACATTGCTGGTTAATGGCAGAGGAGAACCCAAGTGGACACTGAATCTTGGGCCTTCAGCTCCTTCCTGTCGGCTGGGCCATTCTATTTCCCAGGAGGGGCCAAGCTCCAGGAAAACCCACATCAAATCTGCTTCCCAAGAGGCCCTCCCTGCTTCTCCAGAGGTCAGCACCATTCAGGGGTTCCCTGTACACACAATCCTCTTTCTAAAGTGGGACTTCCCACCTGGCTGTAGAAGCAAGAAGGAAGGGAGTTGGAGGGAAGGGGGCTTGAGAGACAGCAGGGAGGAATACAAAGCCCACTGTGGAAAGTCTGAGAGCCGGGGAAGCTCAAAGGTTCTGAGCCCAGCATCTGGGAGAAGGAAGCTGCAGTTCTCATGAAAGTAAGCGAGTAGGTCTGGAAAGAGGAGCTGTTTGGAGCTACAGCCAATTTTCAGGACTCGGAGGGGAGCTGCTCAACCGAAGTTGAGAGACTGTGGTTCCAGAAAGGAGCCTGCTAGACAGGAAGATCTGGGACGGCTGCCATGGGCATATGAACCCAGAGTGACGCCTGCGGTCTGAACCTTGAACAACATTCATGTTCAGAGGCAGGGAAAGCGCTCTGATCAGCGCTCCTATCGACATGGGCAAGCCTGGGAGAAAGCCCCCTGCAGGAGGGGGTGGGGCGGGTCACCAGGCGTCCTGTCTGCAGAGAGGGGAAGATATTCGGATTTGGTCATTCCCCAGTGGACAGAACAGAAGCCAGAATGCGGGGCTCCAGGAAGTGGTGGTCTACTGGCAAATGAACGTTGCATAAATAAACGTGGGGCTTAATAGACTTGTCTTGTTTTGGCTTTTCAGGAGAGGAGTGGATGATTCGGAAGGTGAAGGTGGAGGAAGAGGATCAGGAGGCAGAAGACAGAGTCGAATGGCCCCAGCATCTGTCCTTACTGCCCGGCCCCTTTCCCACACCTGACCTGGGGCCTCTGGCCGCCGCTTATAAGCTGGAGCCGGGGATCCCCGGGGCCCTGGGCGGGCTCTCGCTGGCTGGGTGGACTCCTGCCTCAGAGAAGCCCTATGGCTGCGCCGAGTGCGAGCGGCGGTTCAGGGACCAGCTGACCTTGCGGCTGCATCAGAGGCTGCA
>NW_005370372.1:4064489-4091782 GCF_000412655.1 Myotis brandtii
GCAGCCACCGGGGCGAGCGGCCGTTCCCGTGCTCCGAGTGCGACAAGCGCTTCAGCAAGAAGGCCCACCTGACCCGCCACCTGCGCACGCACACGGGCGAGCGGCCGTACCCGTGCACGGAGTGCGGCAAGTGCTTCAGCCAGAAGATACACCTGGGCTCGCACCAGAAGACGCACACGGGCGAGCGGCCCTTCCCCTGCACCGAGTGCGAGAAGCGCTTTCGCAAAAAGACGCACTTGATCCGCCACCAGCGCATCCACACGGGCGAGAGGCCCTACCAGTGCGCGCAGTGCTCACGCAGCTTCACGCACAAGCAGCACTTGGCGCGGCACCAAAGGGTGCACGAGGCGGCCTGCCGCGCCCCGCTGTCTTCCGATGTGCCCGCCCCTCCGGGTTCTCCTGCCCAGACCCTGACCCCTTCCCCTCCGGGACCTAAGCCTTTCGTCTGCTCTGATTGCGGACTGAGCTTCGGCTGGAAGAAGAACCTCGCCACGCACCAGCGTCTGCACGGCAGCGAGGGGCGCCCCTTTGGATGTGACGAGTGCACACTGGGCGGTGCCACCGAACCCTTGGCCTGCGGGGATCGCTGCACACAGGCGCCCCAGGGCGCTCCCGCCAGCGAGCGGTCCTTTTCCTGCCCAGACTGTGGACGCGGCTTTGCCCACGGGCAGCACCTAGCGCGGCATCGGAGGGTGCACACGGGCGAACGACCCTTCTCCTGCGCGCAGTGTGGCCGTCGCTTCGGCTCGCGGCCAAATCTGGTCGCCCATTCTAGGGCCCATAGCGGCGCCAGGCCTTTCGCCTGTGCGCAGTTCCAAGCGGGTGAGCACTGTGGCAGGATGGCCTAGGCCCTGACGGCTGTTTTTCGTTCCTCTCCATCTTGCTGGGGAGACATCCGGAAAGGATAACCAGCTTTAACATTCTGTAACAAAGTGCTGAGTGAACCCTTGCTGGGAATAATTCCTGCCTGCATCCTTGGAAGGCTCCCACCAAGAGAAGCCCTGGAAAGCTGAAGTTCCCCGGACCACCCCTAGCCAAGTCAGGAACCTCTACAGGGGGAGGGAAAGAATGGTTATCTGAGTACTTACAGTGTCATTAAAATTTAAATCTGAAGTTTCTAGGGCTTTTAAATGAGCTGGGGGAGGGAACCCCTGACTAATCCACACACAGAGGACCTGGCTTTACCTACCCTGGGTGAGTTCCACTTACCCAGCTGCTGGTAATTGCTCTACCAAATCAACATATAATACAGCTAATTTCCAAACCACTCCCCTGCTCCCTGCCTCTAGCTCAGAAATTTGACGAGGAAGAAACAGTATACATTTCCCATGCCAGGTGTTGAAGGCTGGAACATGGGGAATACACAGAGAGGGGGCAGGTGCCCTTTGGCTGGGCTGTTCCCATGGAGACACGAGGCAACCCTGGCTTCTGGAGCTCTAGAACTTCTGCTGTCTGCAGCTCTCCCAAGGGGCTCTCAGAAAAGCAGCCCCAGCTTCCACCCTGCCTGGCACCATGAGGAAGGACATTAGTGGTGTATGAAATTTCTTTCCCATCACACGTTTAAGTTGTCGTTATGATGGATGCTTGAGCCAGACGTCTCTGTAGCTGTGCCTCCCCAGCCGAGGCCGCTGGGAGAGCTAGCTGCCTGTCAGTAAAGGGAAGGGGTGGGGTGATGGGGAACAAGTTGAACCTGGAGTGAGGAGTCCTGGGTTTGACCCCTCCTGTGCCTCTTGTAGACTTGGAGCAGCACATTCATTTTCCTGGGCCTCTGCTTTCTCATTACAATAAGATTATTGATGTTGATGAGGGGCAAGGGAGAAGGAAAGGGGGGTTTGAATGCAGTGAGTTTTAACAGGCAGCTGGGAGAGCTCGCTGCTGGTCAGTAAAGGGAAGGGGTCGGGTGATGGGGAAACAAGTTGAACCTGGAGTGAGGAGTCCTAGGTTTGACCCCTCCTGTGCCTCTTGTAGACTTGGAGCAGCACATTCATTTTCCTGGGCCTCTGCTTTCTCATTACAATAAGATTATTGATGTTGATGAGGGGCAAGGGAGAAGGAAAGGGGGGTTTGAATGCAGTGAGTTTTAAGTTTCCTGGCCATGAGCAGGTGGTCACAGTAAATATGACAGTGTGGCTATAAATGGGGCCATTGCGTTGCCCCAGCAGCATTGTAAATACTTGGAGATTTCACATAAAAATCTGGACTTCCAGCTTCTCTCATGAAAAGTCAGAAGATCTGGCAGCTCATGACTGGGGCTGAGCAGAAATTGGCCTCATTCAACCAAGGGACACTGACCCCCAACTGGAGGGGGCTTGCACCCCCTCACCCGCCACTCCCTCTCCTGAGATCCCCACCTCCCTTTCTTTAGAGGTCTGTGGTCCCTCTCCCTGTTCCACTCATTACAGTGAACTTCTGATATCTGATGAAGGTGCATGGGCCCACCTGGGGCTCCCGGCACAGCAATGACACTCTGTATATCAATTTGGAATTAAATAAATACCTGAGATGCTGCCAGTTGTGGGTCAATGCAGAAGCTCTTTTTGGTAAGTAGAGAGAAAGGTTGAAGGGAAAACAGTGGGAAAGGCCCAAAGATAAACTTTGTTCTACTGAATTAAATAAATACATGAGATGCTGCCAGTTGTGGGTCGATGCAGAAGCTCTTTTTGGTAAGTAGAAAGGTTGAAGGGAAACAGTGGGAAAGGCCCAAAGATAAACTTTGTTCTACAGTTTTGCCAACAAGAATGGTTCTCAACACATTAGAATCTCCTGGAAACGTGAAAATATACCAATAGACGTGCACTTTTCTGTATATTTGTTATATTTTAACAAAGAGTTTATATATGTCCAGATTGGTAGATATAAAGATGGATGGATGGATGGATGGATGGATGGATGGATGGATGGATGGATATAGACAGACAGACAGATGACAGACGTCAATGCTCTCTCCACTCGAGACCAATTGAATTAGAATCTGCATAAATGGGGCCTGAACCTGATTTTCAAAACTTTCCCCAACTGATCCCAATGTGCACCCAGGGATGAGGACCATGGCTCTAGGGTCTTGTCCTTCATCACCTTAAAGTCCAGGTTCAGGTTACCACCAAGCCAGAAACATTTAAACATTTAAAATGGAAAGGATGGAGTCTGAGGACATGCTGGGCAGACACGGATGCTCCAGAATAAGAAAGAACACTTTTCTAACTTCCTTCCTGTAATGATGTCTGAGCAGCCTGTTAGCCCCAGAGAAACAGGCACAGCGCTGAGCCCCAGATGTCAATGTGCACAGTTTCGATGAGAATCCAAGGGCTCTATGAACACTTGGGAAATTTCAGTAAATTTATTCAAACAGCCTCACTCACTCTCTGGTGTCTCAAATCCAAATAAATGCACCATTCATTCAGATATTCAGTTCCTGTTTATTGAACACCCCTCTGTCCCTGACCCAGTGTTTGGTGCACAGATACAATACGGATCTGCCTTCACTCAGAGCTTACAAGTGGTTGCAGGTAAGTAAATTTAAAAATAATCTCCTTTTTTTCTGCCTCAGGCTGCACACACCTACTTTGAGGGTGCAGCTTTCAGTGTCCTCTTGCTCTGCATGTTTAAGGGCCTCACTTTGCTCTGAAACCAATGACCCCAGTTCCAAGTGCAATTCACCCCCTACTGGCTGTGTGACCTGGAGCAAGCTTATTCTCCTCTCTGTGCTTCGCTTTCCTCGTTTGTAAAATAAGAATGATAATAGTATTAACATCTGCCTTAACTGTTATGAGAAGTAAGGAGTGAAGGAAACTATTAAAAAGTGCTCAATAGTTTTCTCTATATAAATATTTTCTGGTTTATTCCTAGATTCTTGAATATTTTTTGCCATAAATGAAAAATTTTAATTAAAAAAAATTAATTGTAATAGATTATAGATTCTTTTCAGTTGTCTATGTGTATGGTCATATCACTTGTAATGACTCCTTTCCTCCTCCTTTTGGATTTTCATGCCTTCTCTTCCCTTGCCTTACTGTCCTAGCTAGAACATCCACGCTAATGCTGAATAATAGTGAGTGTATTTCCTCTCCTTGTTCCTGATCTGAAGAAACATTCATGTCACCATTAAGTGTCACGTTTACGATAAGTTATTTTTTTGGTAATCTCTATCAAATTAAGAAATTTCCTTTCATCCTAGCCAGTTTGGCCAGTAGATAGAGTGTCGGCCTGTGGACTGAAGGGTACCAGGTTTGATTCCGGTCAAGGGCATGTACCTCAGTTGCAGGCTCAGCCCCAGCCCTGGTCTGTTGGGGCGCATGCAGGAGGCAACCAATCAATGTGTCTCTCTCACATTGATGTTTCTCTCCTTCTTTCCCCCTCCCTTCCAGTCTAAAAAACAATGGAAAAAATATCCTCAGGTGAGGATATGTCACCATTAAGTATCACGTTTACGCTAAGTTATTTTTTTTGGTAATCTCTATCAAATTAAGAAATTTCTTTTCATCCTAGCTGGTTTGGCTCAGTAGAGTGTCGGCCTGTGGACTGAAGGGTACCGGGTTTGATTCCAGTCAAGGGCATGTACCTCAGTTGCAGGCTCAGCCCCAGCCCTGGTCTGTTGGGGCGCATGCAGGAGGCAACCAATCAATGTGTCCCTCTCACATTGATGTTTCTCTCCTTCTTTCCCCCTCCCTTCCAGTCTAAAAAACAATGGAAAAAATATCCTCAGGTGAGGATTAACAAAAAAAGAAATTCCCTTTCTAACCCTAGTTTAGAGTATTTATGGATGTTGGCTCTTAACAAGCCATCTTTCTGTGGCTATTGAGATGATCAGATGACTTTTCTCCTTTATTATGGTGGTAGGTGACTACTAGTGATTTTCAAATGTTAAAACCAGCCTTGAATCTCTGAGATAAACCCAACTTGGTCATGCTGTTTTATTTCTCTTTATAAATTGCCAGATTGTTTGAAAATACTTATTTAGCATTTTTGCTTCTTTGCACATTTTTGGAGGTTGGCTTCTGGTTGTCTTCTTGTACTGTCCTTAACTTTTGGTTTCACACTTATATTAGGCTCATAAAATGAGTCAGGGTATTCAATATTTTTCTGTCCTCTGGAATAGTTTGTGTATTACTGAAATGATCTCCTTAAATACATGGTAGAACTTATCAGTGAAGCTCTCTGGATCTGCAGTTTTCTTTATGGGAAGATATTCCATTCTATGCAATTTTTCTACTTCTTCTTGAATCTGTTTTAAGTTGTATTCTTCTGAGAGTTGTATAGTTCAATCAAATTTTTGGCAACGTTGCTTGAAATATCTTTTCATTTTTATATGGTCTGTAGCAGTATCTACAATGATGGCACTTTCTTCATTCCTAAGATTGGTTATTTGTGACTTTTTACACTTGATCTTAGCCAAAAGGTGTGCCTACTTTTTGTTATTGACGAATTATACCACAAGCTGGTCAATTTCATTTTTTGTTAAAGAAACATTTTTTGGCTTTCTTGATTATATCTAATATATAATGCCATTTCACTCATTTTTGTTCTTATCTTTACATGCCCTCAACTTTTATCTGGATTTCCTTTGCTGTCCTGTTTTTACCTCCCTGTAGATCCTCAGCCTTTTCTTTTTCACATACTCATTATATCCACACATTTCTCAGTACTGATTTAGCTTTATCCTCAAAGTTTGATATATGGTACTTTCTTATAGCTCAGTTCAAAATATTTCTTCTTTCTTCATTGACATGTGGGTTACTAGGAACATAATTCTTATTTTTCCAATATATAAGAATTTCTCATTTTTTATTGGCTTCTAGCTTAGTATGGTCAAGAGAACATATTCAGTATAATACTGTCAAATTTGTTTAATCTTGCTCCAAGGGCTTACTATATGGTCAATTTTTGTGGCTGTCCTGCATATACTTGAGAATATATATTCTGCAGCTTGTGGTCCAGTGTTCTATATATTCATCAACCGAGACAACTTTAATTGGCTTGTTCAAATTTTCTGTATCCTTCCTAATTTGTTCTATCAACTTCTGGAAAAGGCATGCCAAAATCTTCCAAATATGACTGTAAATTTGGATGTTTTCCTTTTAGTTCTTTAAACATTGAGGCCAGCAGAGGGAAAATGGAATGTATAAAAACAAACAAAACCCACAACGTTGTCAATACAACAGAAGGCAGAAAAAAGGGGGGAATCTCCAGAACAAGTGGGACAAACCTAGGGAGAAAATGGTACATTCAAATCCAAATGTTAGAGATTTTATTACATGTAAATGGATTCAGGGCTCCAATGAAGGAACAAAAAATTTTGTCAAGCTGGATTAAAAAATAAAATCCAACTATAGGCTGTTTACTGAAGGGTACCGGGACTGAAGGGTACTGAAGCCACAGCTAAAACACAAAGTTGAATCAAGTCTGGTCTGCCAATGAACCAAGCTCCTTCTGGAGGCAGCAATGACATAGAGTGTCACAAGCAGAAGATGGTGGCACCCCCACCCCCCACCCCATTGCAGCTTCTCTTCCACTGGACCCCTCTGGGCTAGCCTGGAGCCCTTGGGGATCCCACTCCACTCTGACAGGTTGAAGTAGGACCTTCCCTGCCTGCCTTACAGTGGCCTCATGCTGGCAAATGGCTGGCTGGTGGAGCAAGGATGGAGGGAAGCTCAAGCCCAGGTCAGCCAGGAGCCATCCTCCAGGCTACTTGCCAGGATGGTGACAGGCCAAGCTAGAGCCTTCTGTGCCCCTCACCTCCAGACCTCTGGAATTCCTGAGTTAAAAAAGGCCCCTCAGTTTCTCCCACCAAAGTGACATTTCCCCCATAAAGTAGGTGAAAGTGTTGAACACACTCCCAAAATCCTGAACTGCACACAGATTTTTCACCAAAGTAGATTCTAGAAGGCTTTCAGTGAACTGAAAGTTTCTGGTGTGGCAGTGGACCTGTGGGACAAATGTAATTGCAGATGATGAAGCACCTTACCATTCATTTTATTACTTATTTTCCACACTAAAAAAAAAAAAAAAAAAAAAAAAATTTTGAACTTTTGAACTTCCTGTAGGTTCTGATTAGACCTGGACCACCTAGACTGGTCTAGGTGCAAGTATTCTTGTCTGCTAAGCTCACTTGTCCCAGTAATGATACAAACCAGTCAGCCACGCCCTGGTGTGGACCCACCTAGCCCCTTTCTGTAGGCACCAAGGGCCTTTCCCTTAGCAATTAACTTTGTAATTTTAGAATCGAACTTAGACCAAGGAGTGACATTCTCCCCAAATGAAACTTCTGCCTGTATTTAGCAGGAAAGTGAGAGCCACTGCTTTCCCAGCGCTGAAAGCAGGAAGGACAGGTGTTAGGGAGAAGGGCTCTCCTAGCCTCTCTGCAGCCATTTGGAGCGCCCCGGGCACACGTGCTGTGCACAGGTGTGTAGCCACCATCTGCCTATGAGTTGTGGCAGTTATGATGGCAAAGACGGGAGGGAGCAACATCTGAATGAACCTGAGCCGAGGAGGACAGAGGCGTGGCTGAGGAATGCATCCCAAGCAGTGCCCCCCCAGAGCAAACACATGCTGGAGTCTGGGGCAGTCAGGCCAAGAGAGATGCCTAGCTCTTCACAGCCCAGAGATGGGGAAAGTTTGGTTTGAAAGATGTGCAGGGGCAGACTGGCCCCTGGGAGAGGCAGCCAGGGGCAGAGCATCCTCAGGGCGGAGCTGATGAAGGTGGTTAGAGGCCTCCCATCTTGGGTCCCTATGTTCTCTACCATGCCAGAGTTCCTCCTCAAAGCCTCTCTGGACTCCCACCAATAGGCTGTTTGGGTCCTTGGGCCAGTTTCGGGGCCCAGTTGGAGCAGCTGCTGCAGCTGGTGGCTCTGCATCTGCACTGGTGGCTGGAGAGGCCATCTGCGGGGGGAAGGCAGCAGGCACTGAAGGGGCAGGGGGAGTCTGGGGGCCCCCAATGTGTCCAAGCAGGGGATGCACAGTGAGCACAGCACGGCTGCATGCTGAGGGTGGTGGGTGCTGGGAAGGGCTGGAGCTGGTTCCAGAAGGTTCTGCCTGGGGGGCGCCTGGAGGCAGCTGAGGCACCAGGTGGCGTGTCCCAAGGGAGAGGCCTGAGGCCTCGCCAGCCCTGCAGCCTTCCGCCTGGCCATGCAGGATCTTTGGTTTTGGCCTGGTAGGGCCCTTCTGTCTCCAGTAGGGCAGGTGTCTGCGAGCAGGGCCATGAGCCCAGTGAGGTCCCCGGGGGAGGGCCCGCGGCCAGGAAGCCTGGCCCTTTGGCCCAGGGCCCCTAGGGCACCTCCCTAGCCGATGCACTTGGGTCCTCATGGTGGCCACTTCCTGAGACAGGCCTGCCAGGGCCGAGGCGAGCTGATCCAGCTTCTCTGAGAGGGTGGCGCTGAGGCTGTGGAGCTCCTGCTGCAGAGAACTTCCGCAGGGACACGGTGGCCGTGGGGAGGCAGGTGGCAAAGCAGGAGGGACGGTGGCCATGGGGGGCGGTTCAGGCAGGCCTCTGGTAAGTGGCCTCCCTTCGGTCTTGGCTAAAACCAGAGCAGGAACGCAGGGTGAGAGTTCTCAGGCTATCAGGACCTCTCTCTCCCACTAGGTGTCCCCTGGATTAGTGTATTCAGCATCCTACCCCACTACAGCCTGGCTTTAGATGAGAAGGAAGTGACTCAGGCTTGAGAACATCAATGACAATGTTCATGACATTAACAGTGGCCACATCTCCAGGCGGCTGGCTTTAGATGGGAAGGAAGTGACTCAGGCTTGAGAACATCGATGACAATCAATGTTCATGACATTAACAGTGGCCACATCTCCAGGCTGATTCCCAAATCATGAACCGGATAAACCACAGATTGGGTCTCCAAGGTAACTAAGATTTCTTAGGACACAGGGCTTTCTAGAAAAAGGATCAGTAGGCTCTTGTGCCATCTTTGGGACCAAATGGCCCCTGAGGGCACCTAACCATGCCCTAGGGAGTCAGTGGGCAGGGCCTGGAGAAGCCTCAGCAGACAGCATGAGGCCAAGGCCACAGGCAGCATCTGGAAAAGGGCCCAGGAGGGCCAGTCCAACCTGGGACCTGGTGCTTCTAGAGGGGTGACCAAGGGTCCGCATCAGTACCCAGTGTGAATAGTCATAAGCAAACCACCAGGGATCCCCCAATCCCAACTTTTGTCTTTCATATTCAGAAGTTTTTTTGGGTTTTTTCACCCTAAGTTCTCTTAGAACTGGTCTCCACCTCAGGCAAACCTCACAAGAAGGCCCTGTTACCTGCTGTTCCTCAGACCCCTGAGCCCTAGCTTGGCCCCTTCCTCTTATCAGCACCTCCAGGGCTTCAATCAGAGGAAAGAGTGAAGCTAGAGTGTCTGAAGGACCCCATCACCCCAGCAATGGAACCACTGGGTCACACTTCCAGTCTGGTGTGAGGATCCCCGTGCAAATCCTAGAAATCAGGAAACCCAGCCCATGTCTTAACGTGGTTAGGGAGGCACTTGCTCTGGGCCAGGTGTGATGTGGAACCACATCTGCTATCTTCAGGATGCCCATGGCCAGGTCACACAATGTGACTAGGCCTGTTTCCTCATCTATTCTCTAAAGTCCACTCAAACTCTGAACTTTGATTCTGGGTGTATCCATTCTGGTACATCTTGATTTCTGTTTTGCCTCCGAAAGGTATCTATGCTTTTATGAAAAAGCCAGCTATTTCTATAAGAAAACACTAAAATGAAATAAGCAACTTGAAGTGAGTTCAAGGTGAGACTCTTCCTACTCGTGACCCAAACAATCCTGGAAGAGTGTTAAAAAAAACTTTCCCGCCCTGACTGGTTTGGCTCAGTGGATAGAGCGTCGGCCTGCAGACTGAAAGGTCCCAGGTTCGATTCCAGTCAAGGGCATGTACCTTGGTTGCGGGCACATCCCCAGTAGAAGGGTGTGCAGGAGGCAGCTGATCGATGTTTCTCTCTCATCGATGTTTCTAACTCTCTATTCCTCTCCCTTCCTCTCTGTAAAAAATCAATAAAATATATTTTTAAAAAAACAAAACTTTCCCCCCTGTGACCCTGCAGGAAGGAGCTGAGCAGCAGGAAGGGGTTGGGTGGCTGTACAGATGCTGACCCATGCCCACCCCTCTGCCCAGGGCTCCTGACAACTTGAGGGGACGGGGAGGCCACCACTTCACCTGCAACACTTGGTCCTCTGTGTCCAGGCACCGGATCCCTGGATTCTTCACTAACCCTGAGCTTCCAGGACAGGGGCCGAGCGGGTGACCCAGGAGGCTGGCAGGGCCCCGGCCTGGGCCTTTTCTCTGGCTGAGGGGCAGGGCAGATACTCCCAGCTGCCCCTGCAGAAAGAGCACAAAACACTTGGGGTGTGCACATGTATCATTTTGACAGGGCCATTCTAATTGGGAATATTTGGACATGACCTAAAAAAAAAATCAAGCTTTCAACTCTCAAATACTGATTAAATGAGATGCAAGACGGGCACACTTGGCCCACCAGGGAGCCCAACTGGTCTAATGGCTTGCTGGGGCCTGTGTGACTGGGGTTGGGAACCGGACTGTCTGTGGTCCTCTGCTGCTAGGGCATGACACCTCTGGCTCCACCATTGGGTGGGGGCCGGGGAGAGCAGGTGGAGACGACCATGATCTGCAGGTCCCACCACCAGTGAGACTCTACCAGGGACATGCTGGGGACACTCGGTGCTCTTTTCCACCAGCCCCACTGGGCAGTGAGCAATGTGGGGACAGCCTGGGCTGCAGAAAGGCCAAAGATTTCCTGGGGCCATCAGCCTGAATTGGAAGGATTCAGCCCCCTCCCCAACCAATCACTCCACCCGTACCTCCTTGGGTGCTGCCCAGGGGGCTAGGCCGGCCTGGGGTCTCCAAGCACACTTCTGTCCGGGGAGCCTGGGACCCGCCTCCCGTCTTCTCCTCTGCTTTTCCTGCTGGTCAAACACGAGGTGAGGCTTGGACTGAGAAGCGTGGTGGCCTGGGGTAGCAGGCAGTGTTTCCAGCTTTCTTGACAGGACAACCTCGAAGTTCTCCCAGGTGGAGTCTCACTTTTGACACTTTTATGTTTATTGCCAAATTTTAAAAAGGTTTATCATTTACAAGTAGTGTAAGACCCTGACATTAAGCTCTGGATTGCTGAGGCGTCCATTTCAGAAGATGTCCATCTCACATAAACATACTACAAGGGGTATGACAGCTCCTGGCCAACAACCAGGGAAGCAGCCGGGCTGCCCCACCCCCGGGAAGGTCCCTCTTTCAGAAAGCCTGGGTGACCTAGATCAGTGGTCGGCAAACTGCGGCTCACGAGCCACATGCGGCTCTTTGGCCCCTTGAGCGTGGCCACAAAGTTTCAATCACACTGTACGTGCGCGCCCGCACATGGTATTTTGTGGAAGAGCCACACTCAAGGAGCCGCAGTTTGCCGACCACCGACCTAGATAACTGACCATCTGAGAGACCCTGCTTCTCCCTTCTTGCGTCCTGATTCCCACTTTCATGTTTCAAATTAGCCAATAAAGAGTGAACCCACCAAACCCTAGACGGCCACCACGACGGTGACCAAGACAGAGCACCAGGCCCTCATGCTCTTTCCTCTCTCTTGTGACCTGTGAGTATAAATCCTGCTCCTTAAAGTTCTCTGATGGTTTTGCTGAAGTGTGTCCTATGATCTTAAGAAGCACAAGGTGGCCCAGCCAGAACACTGGCCCAAGTGGAGGAATTGGTGGGGTTTGTACTGAGAAATAAGGCTGGGTGAGCGCCTCAGGCATTCCTAGTGAGAGTATCACTATCCACAGGCTGGGCCCACACAACAGCGTGTGTGTGTGTGTGTGTGTGTGTGTGTGTGTGTGTGTACACATTAAGTGTATATAATGCATACATAATATATATATAACACTTGAGGCCCGGTGTACAAATTCGTGCACGGGGGTGGGGAGGAGGGACCGCAGGAGGTTGGCAGCAGGCTCCAAGGAGGGAGCCAGCCCTCAGCCCCCCTGGGAAAGAGGCCGCCACCCACCCCCCAGTTCCTCATCCCAGCCCAGGGCCCAAAGGCCCCGGCAGGGTCAGGAGAGGAGGCAATAGTTGCTGGATGCCGACGCCTACCCTGCCCCGCCACCGGAAGGTTCCCGGCCTCCTGCCTCCCCTCTCCTCCTTCCCTGGCTGCCACCACTGTGGGCAAATGGCCCCCAGGGAAGGGAGAGGATGGATGGGAGCGAGACAAACCCGTGTGTCGAGGGCTGACTTTCAATAGATCACAGCAACGGAGCTGCTCTGCTACGTGCAAAACCCCAACCCAGAAGCAGGTGGTCTGGATGGTTTAGCACCAGGGGCCGATGCTGATGGGGGCCAGCCAGAGGTGGGGGAGGGGGGAGGGACCATGGGTTACTGGCCTGCCACAGGAGGTTGGCTGTGGGAGTGCATTGACCACCAGGGGGCAGCTCCTGCATTGAGCATCTGCCCCCTGGTGGTCAGTGTGCATCATAGCGACTGGTGGACCAGTGGTTCTGGTCATAATGGTTGCTTAGGCTTTTATATATAGAGAGAGATTATAACATATATATTAAGTTCATGGCTAGGTTTTCTAATCAAACATACTCGTTTAACCCTCCTGGAACCCTGAGTGCCTCAATAGCCCCACCTTCTCTCGGATACAGCTCATCTTACAGGGAACTCAAGCATGGCAAAAGCAGAGAATTTTCTGGCAAGAGTCAGACAAAGTGACAGGTGGGACTCAGAGAACCCAGCCTCTGGACTGTGGTCCTCCTGGGGACGTGCCATACTCAGGAGACCCCAGGCTCACCTGTCCTGAGACCAAAGTGGTCCCTGGGCTCTGTTCTCCTTAGACCTTCACCAGGGCTTGGGGTCGGAGGGCCAGGTCTCTTGCTGCTGGGAAGAGGGTCCCTCTCTGCATCACAAAGCTGGTATCAGGGTGGGGGCCTCAGCCTGGAGCATAGCTTCCTGTCTCCCTCTCCCCCACAAGCTTACCCTGTAGGAGCGGCCGCCAGAGCTCAGGCTCCAGCCTTGGGTCTTCCCCTTCTGAGCTGCTGAGGCTGGAGCTGGAGCTGGAGCCAGTGACGGTGCCGGGGCCAGGGCTGGGGCTCGGGCTGGGGCCGGGGAGGGCCAAGCATGTGAAGCGCAGGGGCCTCCCAGGCAAGATCCCCTTCAGAGAGTTCTCCAGGCAGTGAAGTGGGGAGGGCGTGGTGGCTGTCCCTGGGCGAATGACAGAAGAACCTTCTGTCCATCAGCTTGACAGGTAGGAGGACCCTCTGCCTGAATGAACAGGCACACAGCCCAGTTACCGGCCCCAGACCAGCTCCGGTGGACCTGAACATCCTCTCTGCCATGACGGTGGAGAGAAGTGAAGCCACAGCCTGGCTAGGCCCCCAACCCCTATGGAAATCCAGCTGGGGAACTTTCTGGAAGACTCAAGTCACTGAAAGCCACTAGTAGTCGGTTCCAGCCAGGCCCTGGGTCCTCCTACTCCACTCCCTCAGGACCAGTGTCCAACAGCAGAGACTCAGTTAAGCCCACAGGAGGCCCCCAAAATCAGCTCTTGCCTGGTGGGAGTGTTAGAAACACCATATTTATTCAAACAAGTCAGAGCCTACCGGCACTTCGGCAGGTCAAGGACAGAATTCTGCTGCAAGTTAAACTAAGTGGCCACAGGAGCAGAGGGAGCCCCTGCACTCACTCAGGTGCTCAGCTGGCACCTGGGGAATGAACGGGTGTATGACAGGGAGGGAACAGAGGAACAGAGAGGGAAGGGAAATCTATTCCCTCATCAAAGACTCTGTTTGGAGCGAAAACATCCCAGGAAGTACTGAGGGCAGATGTCAGCTCACCGTCCTGGAGCCACTTCCATGGTCCTGGCCTGGTGGCCACGTGGTCTTTGAGCCCTCGCTGGCAGCAGGCGGGGACACTGCTAGAGGTGAGTGCCTGCGGGCTGGCTGGCCGCAGGCTCCTGGTGGGCACGTCCCCCCTGAGATGGACTGGTTCACACACCTCTCTCCTCAGTCCTGTTTTAATGAGAGGCCCAAAGGCCTGTCAGCCCCAGGGCTCTGTGTTGGCACCAAGGAAAGAAGTTAGTGGACAGAAAACTCTGTCATCGTTGAATTCTCGGGCACACGTGTTCCAGGTGTGGAACACACACCAGCCCTGCAGATGTTCCCAGGGGCGGCTAAATCCTCTGGGATCTCTTCAGACCCAGCTACCTGCACTCCTGGGAGCCCCACAGCCCAGTGACTATGCCAGACCCAAGCACATGGGGCCAGGACAGCCACAATCGAAAGACGCTCCTCCACGGCCAAGGCCGGGCTCAGGCCTGAACTCAGCAGCAGAGAGCCCTGCCCCGACTGCACCCACCATGCAGAGGCGGGCAGTGCTCTCTGGCTTTCTGGCCTCACACTAGCCTCTGCCCAGGTCGTTTCCAGAGAGTCTTTTCTTTTTAAAAAAGTATTTTTATTGACTTCAGAAAGGAAAGGAGAGGGATAGAGAGATGGAAACATCAATGATGGGACTCATTGATCGGCTGCCTCCTGCATGCCCCCTACTGGGGATCAAGCCTGCAACCCAGGTATGTGCCCTTGACCGAGATCAAACCAGGACCCTTCAGTCCGCAGGCTGTCGCTTAATTCACTGAGCCGGACTGGCTAGGGCCAGAGTGTCTTTTCATCTCAGGGTGGATGTGGCCCTTTTCCTACTCCTAGACCCCCCGGCAACCATGCTTTACCTTCCTTGTCTGCCATCCAGTTCTTGGGCTCCACTCTCTGTGGTTCTCTGTCCCCTGCCGAGGACCAGGACCAGGCAGGCTGTGGCCTGGGCACAGATATCTCTCTGAGACAATTCTCCAGGCCCTGGAGTGGGGCACTACGGACTGGAATTCCTATGAAAACCCAACATTTGTAGTGTCAGACAGTCAGAGCTCAGTCTCTGCGAACCCCAGGGACCTTGCCTGCACCGTGTCCAGGGCAGCTGGGCCAGGGGAGGAGGCACAGAGCACTGGACCTGTCATGGCAGTGCAAGGTACCTGAACTCGAGACCTGGCCCCAAGCATGTGTCAGTCCAGGCTCTGAGTGGCCCTGCTCAAGCTGGACCAACATGTCTTGGCCGCCTATTTGTTAGTCAGGTCAGTGGGCTGTGATAAGGGCACCCCGGGTCTGCTGCCAGCATGGGCACGGGGACCTGACTAGGATATGCTGGACACCACAGTGGGCTGGAACGCCTCCCACCCTTTCCCAGGGTTGATCCCGAGCCTTAGGCTGGCCAGCTCACCTTTTTCAGGCCTACGTCCCTGGCTGCCCTCAGAGATCTGGAAATCCAGGTCCCCATCAGTACTGCTGGATGAGGAGAAGCTGGTGGGGGTGCTGTGGGGACCTGGGGCGAGGGCAGGGCCATCTCTGACAAAGCCCTGCAGGCCCAGAGCCGGAAGAGGCCCCACAGTCAGTCCTGCAGGAAACAACACAGCTGGCATCATGGGAAAACCACTAAAGAAGAGGTCCCTGAGCCCTGAGCTGTGGGAAGACGCCCAGGAGCCCTGCCCCAAGGACCTTCCACTGGGGTCTCTCTTTAGTTAGGGAGCTCACAACACTGATTAAAATACCACAGCATGTTAACCCATATGACCCCAGCCATTGGTCTCAGGGGGCTAGAGTAAGAGCTCTTAGAGAAGGCAGTGGGCAGAACAGTTTAACTGACTTCCACCCAGTTCAGGAGCTGTTTGGGGGCAGGCATGAAAGAGACTGGGGGTGGGAGGGAGGGGAGAAGGGCTTACACTTTACGAGACCCAGAGAGGAGGACATAACAGTGTCCTCAGCAAACCCCCCACCCCACCCCTGTGCTATGCAGGGACAAACGCCATCCCCAGGGCATGGCCAAGTCTACCTTGACTGTGTGATCCTCGGGGGTTCAGCTCAGGCCTCTGAGACCCGGGGTCTCCTGGATGGGAGCTCTGGAACCAAGAGGTGGCCGGCGGCGGCTGGGGAGGTAACGACCCACTCAGGGGAATGCCCTTCAGACAGGCCTCCAGGGCTTCCAGAGGTGAGCTCGAGGCACTGCTGGCTGGGACAGGGGAGATGGCCCTATCACCATCTCTGGCAGGTCCCCTGGCCTGGCCCCAGGCTGGCTGCCCCACCCACCTTCTGCTGGGGTGAGAAGTCCTGCACCAGGTATGGGAGCCTGCCAGGCAGGACACCCTCCTGTGGGGGACTTAGATCTGCTCTGTTCATATGGGGGATGGCACAGACTGTCCCCAGGCTCTGAGGCAGGTGGTAGACCCACATGTATGAGTAGCCAGCTCCCTGACAGTCGGGAAATCTCTGCAAGTGAAGGTCCTTATAAGGGAGGGCTCCTGGGCAAGGCTGGATTAAGGAGGGAGTGGATTAACAGAGGGCATTAATTGCTTGAGGATAGTGGGCTCTTCCCCTGTGGACGGGCATAACTTTATTGGGGGCTGAGAACCCCATTAGGACTCAAGCAAATGACCCAGGCCTCACCTTGCGCTGTGGGGCCCCATCTGAGCACTTGGTCCCCACTGGTGTCTCCGTCACCCCCGGGACTGCTGGTGGCACAGGGTCTGTGGGTCCGCTTGCGGAGCTGACAGGACGCAGGTACTGGGGGGCCCTGGGCCCAGCCATCCTCCATCTTCACAGAGAGCACACGGCCAGCGCCAGCACCGGAGCAGGAAGGAAGAGTCTGGAGGGATCTGGGCCCTGCGGGAAGCCCTCCATGAGGCCCTCATGGGTTAGGACAGGGCTTCCAAGTCTCCCC
Organism: Myotis brandtii; assembly: GCF_000412655.1. Lineage (NCBI taxonomy): Eukaryota > Metazoa > Chordata > Mammalia > Chiroptera > Vespertilionidae > Myotis > Myotis brandtii. The sequence goes on from NW_005370372.1 coordinate 4,081,240, forward strand.
TCTGAGGTAGTCACACTCAGTCACCAGCAGATGGACCAACTCACACTTCCTGTCCTGCCACCAGCCTCCCCTCACCCCCCTGCCCCTCCGAGGGGCACCTCCAAAGGTTTCCACAGAGGAGCCAGGTCAGTCCTCCCCAGGAAGCACCTATCAGGGTCTTTCCTCCAAGGCCAGCACACCTGTCTCAATTAGACTTTCTCAACGTCCTGAGAAGCTGCGGAGCACAGGAGAGCTGAGCGTGTGGAAATACTATCCCAGCCTACTAGGCCATGATGAGAACCCCCACATCCAAATTATGCCCCAAATGTCTACTGGGCTGAGCTCTGTCTTCTGTTCTCAGTCTCCTTCCCCTACACCATCCCGTCCTTCCTTCTGGAATTCCTGGCTCCTACTCTAAGAGCCGATCTGGACTGATGAAGCACCTCCTGCGTGACCAGCTTCATTTACGGTGACTGGACAATCCCCAACATCTGGCCACTCCAACCAACACACAGAAATGTGGCCTGAGTGTCTCACTGTGGAGGGTCACCCACAGCCCTGCCTAGAGCAGAGGAAGGAATGGATGACGTCCAAGGCCCTCCCAGTGCAGCCAGTGCCTTTACCTCCAGAATTCCTTTTCCAGGCCCCCGGATCCTCCTGCAGCCGTGGTTCCCCTGCTCCTGAAGGGCTGGGGTGGGTGTCCTGGGCCAATGGGATCTCCTTCTGATCTGGACTGATGAAGCACCTCCTGCGTGACCAGCTCCATTTACAGTGACAATCCCCAACATCTGGCCACTCCAACCAACACACAGAAATGTGGCCTGAGTGTCTCACTGTGGAGGGTCACCCACAGCCCTGCCTAGAGCAGAGGAAGGAATGGATGACGCCCAAGGCCCTCCCAGCACAGCCAGTGCCTTTACCTCCAGAATTCCTTTTCCAGGCCCCCGGATCCTCCTGCAGCCGTGGTTCCCCTGCTCCTGAAGGGCTGCGGTGCGTGTCCTGGGCCATTGGGATCTCCTTCAGACAGTTCAGCAGCCCCTGGAGGGGACAATCCCCAGACGCTGCCTCTGTTTTCACTACAGGAAAAAGCAACACATTTCCACCCTGAGCCCAGTGTCCTCAGTCTTTGTGAAAACAACAGGTGGACAATCCAGGTAGGCAGGTAAAAGAGTTCAGGGCCAGAAATCTGGAGGTGTGGGTCATCTGTAACTCATTCAGTCTTGCACAGGCCACTGTCGTCTTGGTGGCAGGTTTAAAATCTCTGTCTCCATACCTCCCAGAACTGGACAGAGAAGAGAAGGGACGATAAAGGCAGAGCACACGGTGTGACTCTGAACACAAATGGAGGAGTGGGCTGATGGGTCGCTGCTTGTAGACAGTTCTCTGGGCCCTGAACAGGACTTATATCGAGGAGGCCAAGCCTTTTACACACACACACACACGCACGCACGCACGCACGCGCACATGCACATGCACATTACTGTACTTAAGCCTCACACAGCCCTCTTAGGTGGAAACAATGACCCTCTTTTACAGATGGCGAAACTGAGGCTCAAGGCTTCAGGAGTCTTGAATCTGCACAGTTAACAGATGTCAGACTCCAGGACAGGCATTCCTGGCCCCACCATACTGCCCTGATCCCCCAATTCCACGGTAAGTGTCGAACTCACTCAGCACCTCCTCCTCTGACATCCCACAAATGGGCGCATAAAGAACACAAAAGGATCCAGGGTCTGCTTTGAGTTTCCTTCTACCAGCTGCCTACATGCTATTCTAAGAAAGCCACCTGGCTCCAGAAATATGACCCTGATGATATGCAGCAGCCAAGTCGAGAATGATCCTTCAGGAAGACACTCGATTTAAAGGGAAATAGCTCTAGAAAGCCAATTCGAGTTTTAACCTTGGCCTGAGACAGGTCCATAGGACTCACCTCCCCAGGGTGGGCTCCCAGGTCCCAGCTGCACCCGGGTTAGCCGTGACATGCCCAGGCCTGGGACAGGAGGCGGTAAGCTCGAGGACGCCTCAGGGTGCTGGGGCCCAGGGACAAGGATTTCCTTCAGGCAGTTGATGAGACCTTGCAAGGGGCTGCTCCCAGGAGAGGTTCCTGTGGGACCTGAAAGATCGGCCAAGGTCAGTGCAGCCCTGATGGTGGCAGCTGTGAGATGACAGGGCATCTGAGATCCCCCACCTGTGAGAATGGGAGGGTCCCTGCTCTATTGGGTTGTCTGGAGGCTGAGATGGGAGAGAACATGCCTCCATTTCCCTGTCCCACTCAGCTCCAGGATAGACCCACTCTAGGAAAGCCAGCCTCTCACCTGCTCCTGAAGTCCCTCTCTGCTGTTTTCTGTGGCTCTTCCTTCTGCCGGGGCTACAGGTGAGAGGACTGCACTTCCCGTCTGGGGCTCCAGGGCCTTCCTTCTCCGTAGGCTCCTGTGTGTCTGCAGTTTCTGTAACAAGAGAGACAGGAAGGCCATTCCAGCCCTGGCTCCTGACCCCAGGGAATTGCCCAGATCTGGTGCCCACAGAGGGAGAGGCCTCTCCAGCCCCAAATTCCCAGGGGGCAACCTGAACTAGTCGTAGAGCCAGCTCCTGCAAGGCTTGTCCCCGAGGTCTTGCCTGGGGAAGACCTCTGCTTCCTCCTGGTATAACTGTAAATACCAAGACTGTTCACTCCAAATGCCTGGGACCCTCCCCCAACTCCAGCCTCTGACTTTGGCTCAGCAAGTGACCCCAGCAATCTCAACATACAGGCCCTCATTCTGCACTCATGTTTGTCAAATGTGGAGTCTTGGAAACCCCAGAGCAAATCTACCAGGCGACACTTGAAGCCACAGGCCCAATGGGGTATGTTTTCCAGGAGTGCCAATTTTATTCCATATTAATTTAAAATATTTTTAATAAAACAGATATTCAGACAAATGCAAAATTTGCAAAATTTTTAAAAAATAAAGTGAGATCCCCCAGAGAAATTCTGATGACTACCCTTGCCCTCCTCTGCTCTTAGGGTTGCCTTAATGAGAAGGTCTGAGAATCAGATCAGGTGTGCACAGGTATGTTACCTGCTGATAGGCTTGTATGTCAGCAGCGGCCCCAACTTATATGCATGAGCAGCGTGAGCACACAGTACTCCATGAGCAGGGCTGGGTGACGGGCCACCCGGACACTGAGCATCACACCTCCTCTTTGGTTCATAGACAGAGGCTGAGCACTTGTCCTGCTCTGCAGGGAGCTTGTCCCCATTTAGCAACAAGGGAAACCAAAACTTAGATGAAGCTGGACCAACATGTCTTGGCCGCCAAGTCTTAGAGAAATGAATAGGGCAGTGATGGCGAACCTTTTGAGCTCGGTGTGTCAGCATTTTGAAAAACCCTAACTTAACTCTGGTGCCGTGTCACATATAGAAATTTTTTGGTATTTGCAACCATAGTAAAACAAAGACTTATATTTTTGATATTTACTTTATATATTTAAATGCCATTTAGCAAAGAAAAATCAACCAAAAAAATGAGTTCGCATGTCACCTCTGACACGCCTGTCATAGGTTCGCCATCACTGGAATAGGGCATGGGGTCCGGTTCTCCTGAATCCAGAGTTGGAACCTGCCCCCACTGGGTCACACTCACTGATGGGGATGGGGCTTCCCTGCCTCCTGGCTCCAGGTGAACTGCTGGACGATGAGCTACCGCTGGGCTGGTGGACGGGCGTGTCTGGAAGGCAGTTGAGCAGGCCTTGGAGAGGGCAAGTTGCCACCGTCACAGCTGCTGTCGGGAGGAGGGAGAGGACCCTGGAAGCTGAGATTTATGCCCAGCAGGTAAAGTGCTCCATTCCGGCCCTTCCTTGCCATATTCCACTAACAGGACATCAGTAAGCTCTGCCTTGTCACTCCTGAGCTCTAAAACGTCGACTCACAGTCACAGTCTTGTTCTGATTAGATCCCTCCCACCCCCACTTTCTATTTCCATTACTATCAACAGAGTGGACTCAAAGGAACCCTATAGGCTGGGGCTGATGGGGACCGACCCCCTGAGGAGGTGAGGCCTGAGCTGAGAAGGGCCAGTGAGAAGGAGAGACTGATGAGGTGGGAAGAGCACAGGCTGGGAGGGGGACCTTTGTCCCCACTGGCCATTCAAACAAGGCACAGCTTAGCCTTCCTCACCTTAGAACAGGGACCGGCTTCACCTGCCACGCAGGGCACAATGTGACGTGGCCACAGGATGTGGATGAAGCCATGTGGAAACCACTGTGAGAAAACTCAGAGGCTGCTGTTCCATCAGCTATCCATGTCTCTGAGGCAGGCACGCTGCCAGGGCATTCATGAAAGGGAAAGACTCCACCTGGGGTCTGGCAGCAGCTAGGCAGGCACACAGCACACACATGGCACTGCTCACAGCTTAAACTTCACCTTGTGGAGTGCAAAGGCTGCCCTGCTGTCCGACTTACCTTCGGGGTTCGCCTGTTCCCCATCCAGGCCGGCTCTCCCGCTCTCAGGGCCGATTTCCCCAAACAGGAACCCCGGAATCTCCTTCACCAGCTGCACCAGGGCGGTGAGGTGCAGGCTGTGCTGGGGTGCTCCTCCTGCTGGAGAGGCCACAGTGAATCCCCACTCCCTACGTCAGCTCAGCACTCACACTTCTGTATGCGTTTCATGTGGTCCCGCAACCACATAAGGAGCGGCAAAGGAGAGACAGATGGCTGAGATAAAGAGGACCAGGGCTCAGGCCTGGGGACCTGCCCACGGGCACAGCCAGGACTGGGAGCTGGGACCCCGGGTAACTGGCCTCTTCTATATGCTGTCTTCATTACCTGTTACTCCTCTGAGGGGAACACCAAAGCTTGCATCCCCATCCCCTCTCACCATTGGAGCCCTCTGCCTTTCCTGGCACTGCCCCCCACTAAATCTCCCGGCCTTGCCCAGGCTGGGTCTCTGGTTGCCAGCCCTGTGGCAGCACCTTCGGGAACTTTAGGTGGGCTCCGCATGGGTGGTGGCAGGAAGGGGGCCCACAGAGGTGATGCACTCCAAGGGAGACCCCAGGTTTTCTCTGAGCAGGTCACTCAATGGGCAAGTGTACCAAGCTCCCAGCCCAGAGGGATGAGGGGTGAAAGGTCAAGGTGGGGTTAGGGTCAAGAGCTTGGTGGGGTGGAGAGGACTGATGTCACAGTGTCTCATGGGAAGTGGAGCTGGGAGCTAAGGACCACATGGTGGGAGGGAAAAGAGTGAGTCCACTCGGGTCTAGGCTGCCCAGGGGGACCAGGATACCCAAAGGGGCCTGGCCGTCTACCAAGATTACTCACCTACGGCACCTCCCTTAGGAGGCTCCTGTTCCTCGCCAGCTTTGCTCCTGCTCATGGCTCGTCCAGGCTCCGCAGGAGACAGGAAGGCAGAGAGGGGGAGCAGGTCAGCTGTCCCTGAGAAAGAAGAGGGACAGCTCCCCTGGAATGGAAGCTTGCCTCTGCCCCCTAAGCCCAAGCATGCAGGCGACCCTGATGCCCGTATATCCATGCATCTGTTGACCCATGTGTTCACGTGACCACCAAACCCCAGGAACCAAAGAGTGTTAGGACCCACGAAACCACCTTGCTCAGTGTTTTGCCAGCTTTTTAGCACCCCCACCAAAGCAGACCCAGAACCCTAGTGTAGTCCACAGAAGCAACAATGGCGTAAAACATCAGTGAGGCCCCCCCAGCTCAGCTGAGGCTCTCAGAACACCACCTCCAGCAGTGTTTCTTTTGTAAAGGAATATTAAGGCCTCAGCCTGGGGTGATGGATCTAGCCCACATTTCCACTTTCAGCTCAGGCTCTTGCTACACCTCCCCAGAAAGGCCCCAGGGCACGGCCAGCTCCTTACCCAGGGAGACCAGCGCCTGGTAGTTCTCCTGCATCACATCCCTGTAGAGTTCCCTCTGCCTCTCCCCGAGGAGCTGCCACTCCTCCTCAGAGAACCGCACGGCCAGGTCCTGGAAGGCGATGGGCACCTGCGGGCACAATCTCGGGGGAGTGGGCTGGTTCCATCCCATCAAGGTCAGGTGCACACAAAGGAGTGGGGAGCAGCAAGCGTGTGGTGGGCCTCTGACACACGGGAGCAGGCAAAGGAGCAACAGCAATCAGATGGAAGTCGACTGTGTCCCCAAAATGCTATGCTGTGAATGTGGCCTTATTTGGGAAAAGGGTCATTACAGATGTAATTAGTTAAAATAAGGTCATACTGGAGTAAGTTAGGACCTTAACCCAATATGACTGGCGTCCTTATAAGAAGAGAGACACAAGAGAAGGCCATGTGATGACAGAGGCAGAGACTGGATTGATGCGACCACAAGCCAAGGAACGCTTGGGGCTACCAGGAGCTGGGCAACTGAACCCTAAAAAGCAAAACCATGGATTAGGGGAAACTACTATATATTAATGGGGACCAGTAGTTTTATTGCTAGCTTTACCCAGTGGCCAAATAAGTTTCTATTGAATGACTACAAAAAACATTTTCCATAAATGTTAAAGGCACGCTTTAAAATTAAATATCCATTGCAGTTTGAAGTTATTTATTACATGTTCTTACAAGCTAATATCTTTTTAAAGTATGATACTTTGCAAAACACTGTGTAATATGAAGTGAGAATTCTCATGACCCGTCCGCAATGTGTTAAGGATCTGGCCTAGTCTGATTTATCTATCTGTCCTCTGTGAGTTCGCTTAGTAAAAGTCAATTTCCTGAGAACCATAACCTAGGGGTGTAATGATCAACATCAGGCTCTGCCCCCGCAAAACAAGAGTTCCACCCAGACACACCGTCCGGAGGCCAGTAAGAAGAATCAAATCAGGACGGCCTTGGATGTTCATTTCTTCTCCAACTTCTGGTAGCTCAACACAGAACTGACTCGGCAGGTCCGAGTTAGATCCAGGGAAGAACATGTTGATAGTATGGACATACCGAGTTATGGAGGGTCCACCTTTCTAACAAGGCCGCTCCCGGGACCAGGGATATTGGCTGACCCCTGCCTGGACTCCTCTCTAGGTAACTCGTGCCATGCTGTGAACAGCGGCCAGCCTGGACACCTCCTATCTGATGACAAGAGCTGGGGGTTGTGGGCATGTACGACTTCCCCGATACACCCATTTCCATGTACCAGGTGCCCCAGCCACCCAGCCAGCCTCTCCGCTCTATCGGCCTCTCTCCTCTGCCCTCTCTAACTTTAACACCCACACACTAAAGGCAACGTGCTGGCTGCTGAGTGACACATGTCACACGGAGGCTCTGTTCTCGAGGGGCTCACAGATCAGCGGAGGCATGATCCTTACATGTTTCAGAGCATTTCAGATCTCCTGCTTGATACAAAACAGCCCTACCCTGGTGACACACTTATCCTGTGTGAGGGGCAGAGGTTCCAAAGTGAGGAGGAGTGAAGCAGCATGCAGAGTGGATAGACAGCCTCAGGGCCAAGTCTAGGGCTCAGGCCTTTGGACTGAAATTTTGGTGTCCCTTCCCTGTGTTTGACTGTGACTACATCCTATATAGTAAAAGCGTAGCATGCAAATTGTCCCCTCAACCAGGAGTTCAACCAGGGGGTGGGGCTGGCCAGGGAAAGGGAGGGAGGCCCCAGGCAGCAGCGGCAGGAGGCCCCGGCCGGCAGCAGTGGTGGTGGTGGTGGTGGTGGTGGTGGTGGTGGGGCCCCAGGCAGCAGCAGCAGGAGGCCCCAGCCGGCAGTGGTGGTAGTGGTAGTGGTGGTGGTGGTGGTGGTGGTGTGGCTGGCATCCCCTAGGGACCTTACCAGTGCACGAATTTCGTGCACTGGGCCTCTAGTCCAATAATAATAAGATCCGTAAACCTTAAGAAACTAAGCATCCAGCATCCAATTTTTTAAATTACTATTACCCAGTAAAGTGTGTAGGGATAGACATGGGGGATCTGTATCAGACAGTCCCATTCCCAGTAACCTCGTAATAAAAGCTGAACATTGAAACAGATTTGTTCAAGTCGGTGATGGGGAAAGGGTACAAGTCCTGACCACAACAAATGCTCCTGTGCCACTGCTAAATGGCATGGCCCAGCTGGCGCGGGGAACGGGGCATAAGGCCCCAGCAGAGCCAAACGATAGTTCTGCCGGAGAGCTAGTTCAAGCCAGCAGACAGCATCTGTTTAGTAAACCAGGTGGAAAATACTCTGTATCCTCAGCTTCTCCCATCAGAAGCTCTTACAACATAACAACTGACAAAACAAAAGGGCTTTGAGGTTCAAAGGATGTGCTTCACAGCTTCCTTTTAATTGGGGCTGATTTCCCAACTCATCCTAGATCTACTAAATCATGATTTAGTGCTTTCAGGGTTCAGAAATCAACATTTTCAAATTTCCCAGGGGATTCTGACATGCAGTCCAGTCACAGGCTGGAGACTGGATGGAACCTGCCTGGTCCCCAGAATATGAAACTCTCCTGGTAAACAGGCCCCTCGGCCCCTCCCTTCTCCCCAGGCACCAGCTGTCCAAGGTAGCACGTTTGTGAACTAGAAATCACAGACAACTGCTGTGGACCTTTAAGGAGCAGTGAACATTTCATGCCAATTTCCACCCAAAACTGGGTGGCTCATCAATTTCTACTTCAGTGCCTTCAGTAACGGGTGCCTAACACACTCCCAACACCTGGTCCTACTGCTGGCCTGATCTGGCAGTTAAAAAGTTCTGGATATAGACAGGGTAGAGCATGGGGGTTAGGGCTTGACCTCAGAAACCCGGCTGCTGGCATTCCAATGCCTGCTTTGCTTCATATTATCTATGCCACCTCGCCAAGTTCATCTATAAGACTGGGATCATAACAACCTACGTTGTAGGGATGCTGTGTAGACTAAATAGATTGATACAGGAAAAGTGCCCAGAACAAATGCTGGAACGTTCAAGTGCTATGAGTAGTGTTACTGCAGCCAGATCTGCCTGCATAACACCCACCTGCAGGTCACAACCTGCCATCTCCAGCTACACAGAATGAACGGACTCTTCTACATACTCCAATGCCTGTTTATCTCCCAGCTAATATGCCCAGCTCTTCTAGACACCTGGAAGACATGGGTCCCAGGCCTTTCACCACCCGGCCTCAAAACAAACTCTTCTATGACTAAGTTCTTACAAAATAGGAATGAAACTGATTGTGGCCAGGGTAGGCAGTCCCATTAGTGGCTTCCCCCTGCCCAAAAATGCAGAGGAAGAGTGAGGAGTGTGTGTGTGTGTGTGTGTGTGTGTGTGGAGGGAGTGAGCAAGAATGAGTGTGAAAATGTGCAGGCCACAAATACTCAACTTCAGGAGAGAGAAACCCACCTCTGGCTTACAATCTGGACCCACCACCCTCCTCGGGTCCTACATCATCCCCTTTGTGGCTCTCTGACCTCCACCCTCCCTCAGCCAATGGGAGAAAAGCTTTCCTGGCTGACCCAGGATTGCTGTAACTAAGCAGCCTACTGGCTCCCTGCTGCCATGCTGGTCCTCCTGAAACACTCCGTCCATGGTGTTACTAGCCCAGCATGAAAACCGCAGGGTTAATACCCACCGGACTGATCCATCTTTCACTGTCCTTCTCAGCCTGACCCATTCTCCCAGCATGCCTCAGGCTTGGGCTCCCAGATCCCACCCTGCACCCTGCTGCCCCTCCCCTGTAGGCTGGGCTCACAGGCCCCTGGGTTTTGGGGATTGGCACTGGGCAGGAAGACAGGAGGCCCACCCTGTTCCTCTCCATCCGATTGTGCCCTGTTCCTCCCCAAGGCCACCACTGGCTGCCATCTCCATGAAGCTACACAGTGTAAGCACACACACATCCCAGAACATCAGATCTGAAAGAGCGGTGGTCCAACCCCTCATTTTACAGAAGAGGGAAACTCTGGAATGAGGAGGCCCGAGAATGGGGCCGGGGGCATATCTGAGCAAGAGTGCTACTAACCAGATAGCCAGAACTGGCAAGAGAGGCTGCCCCCGCTCCCACACGTCCAACAGGCCTGGCTGATCCTTCCTACCAAGAGCCAGTGGGGCATCGATGACGCCGAGGTCCTGGCACAGTGACTGCTCTGCCTGGACACAGCCTGCTCCGGACCCAATCCCACCCCACGCCAACAACGGAGTCTGCAGTTGCTTGAGACTGGCCCACGCTCATGAGCCATCCCAATTACAGAACTGGAGCCCAGAGGCCCCTAAGAACGTGTGGCGACTCCCCACCGGGATCACGTTTTCCAAGTTCTTGCACACACTCGTCCGAACTGTACCCAGGCTCTCCCGGAGCGGCGCTCCACACCTTACCCAGAGGATAAACCCTGGGAGTGGTGGGCAGGGACCTAGTTTCAGGTCTCCCCCGCCCCACCCCAGGGCAGATGGGGGGCAGGGAGAGGTGTGTGTCCAACATCCTACCAAGAATAAAAGTATCAGATGTATTCATCCCCCTGAGGCCTTCATGCCTACCGCTCCCAGGATAACGTAATTCATTAAAACTAGCCAAGCGAGGGAGAGCGATGGTTAACGCAAAGGGCCGACTTTGCAAAGGGGGTCGAGAAGCCCTGTACACAGAAGGCGGGCGCGGGTTGGGGTGGCCCGAGGAGGGA
>NW_005370372.1:4092541-4103590 GCF_000412655.1 Myotis brandtii
TCAGGAGTGGAGAGGGGCCGGTGGCGCAGGCTGCGGTCGTAGGTGCGCGGGAGTGGCTGCCAGACCTTGGCGCATCCTCACCCGTCGCCCCGCTCCCTCGCTCACCACAGCATTGGCCGCGCGTCATTGCATCTCGGGTGACTGTTTTCTGCACAGGATTGAGTGAGGGAGATGGATTGGAGACAAAGCTTGAGCTGGCTTGCACCAGAGAGTCACTTGGGAGCATATCTTCCCAACTCCATGTTCAGTGACTATGGTTTGTAGCTTAAAATTGGCCGTGGTGGGATTATTTACACCATGAAATTGGGAAACATTAAGCATCAGCAATGCCCGTTCCCCAAGAGCTGGTTGTTAAACATTTACCAGCACACCACTGATTTGGGGAAATGAAAACATGTAGAAATGAAGATAAAATAGCAATTTCACAAACAGTTTTTAAAACAACAACAACTTCATTTTAACCTTGGGGGGAAAAAATATAGAAAAAGTGAACCTGCCCTAGCCGGTTTGGCTCAGTGGATAGAGCGCAGCCTGCAGACCAAAGAGTCCCGGTTCTGTTCCAGTCAAGGGCATGTACCTCGGTTGCAGGCTCCTCCCCAGCCCCGGCCCTGGTCAGGGCTCCTGCAGGACAACCAATCCACATCGATATTTCTCTCTGTCTTTCCCTCTTTCTTCCACACTTTCTTAAAAAAAAAAAAACAATGGAAAAATATCCTCGGGTGAGGATTAAAAACAAAGAAGAAAAAGTGAACCTAAACAAGAACTGTGATAAGTGAAATAAAAAGTCAGAGTTCAAAGAAGAAAAAGTGAACCTAAACTAGTCTATGAAGAACAAGAACTGTGATAAGTGAAATAAAAAGTCAGAGTTGGAGCAGCCTATCATTCTTGGACTGTGGTGTTCAGTGACAGGGTTTTAAGTTACCCCTGACTTTTTTCCAGATTTGAGAGGGCTCAGTATCCCAAGGCTGGACTAGGGAAAGACGTTAAATCTTCAACATCAGCTCTAGTGAACAAGAGTGAGAGCTAGGAGGGGGTATCTGAATTTGAACCAGGGACCTCTTGGTCTGCAGTCAAATACTCTACACTTGAGCTACAGACATACACCTAAGTAATACCTTTTGCCTATGTAGTCATGCCCAATATTCCTATAAAATGTTGCCACCACTGTTTATTCAGGTTGGGCCTCCTGAAAGCTACCAAGCCTGCCTCACTGCAATTTATCTTCCTGATGCAAAGCAAGCACCAGGTTCCCTTTGCTATAGCCACCTGCCTGCCCTTTCTGGAAAAGCACTGACAATTATAGCTGGAAGGGGCCTGTCTCAGATTTCCTGCACTCGGGAATCATATTGGGAACTTGTCAAACATGATCTGGCGTTAGGAACAAGCTCCTTATGGAGGGTCAGGAAACCCCACTTGGAGAAACACCTGTCATGGATCTACATCTGCTTCCTTTTTCGCCACCTGCTGGAAGACTCCGGTACTGAAATACCCAAGTAGGGGATAGGCTGAGAATTCTAGCACCAGTCTCAGGACTAGTCAGAGCTGATGGGGAGAGCCAGGATTGAAACCAAGGACCACAGTCAACTGCTCATACTCTGAACTCCGCTGTAGACGAGTGGTCCTTAATTTTATGTGCATCAGAATCCTAACATTCATCTGGAGGGCTTACTAAAACAAAGATGACAGTCCCACCCTAAAAGTTTCTGATGAACAACTTTTCAGGTAATGCTGATGCTGCTGGTCCAGGGCCATACTTTGAGAGCCACTGCTGTAGACCTTCACACACCTGGGACCAGACACTTTCACACTGCAGCCACACCGAGGGTGCCTGTTCACCAGTGTTTCTTCTGCATGCCCCACATTCCCAAAGGTTTCCATGGCTTTACCCATCCACACTCCAGATCTCCTCCCCTATCATCCTTTCTTTCTTAAAGAAAAGCCCTTCCATTCTCACTCCCGCCCCACTCAGGGTGGTCATCAGACCTCCTTCAAGCTCTCTCTGTCTGCAGCCTCTCCCTCTCCATAGAGACCTGCTAAGGCAGATCCATCTCACTGGATGATGAATTCTGGGTGAATTTACTGACGTGCAGAGTGCAGCTCAGCCCTTGGCATATGTGTGCACAGATCTTTATTCTGTTCATCACTGCCAAGTTCTGCCAAGGGAGAAGACACATTCCATTTCATTAACTCGTACTTCGTGAGCCATGTAGATGTGAGAAGGGAATGTCGGGGTTGGCTCAGCCTCCCCCAGCTGTATGCAGCAGGGTGGGCAGTGCCACACAGCAGAGCCTGCTCCTGCTGAACGCTAATCCACATGCTGCTTCAGTTGGAGGAGGAATATGTTTCTTAATCACTGTGGAAGGAAATAGCAAAAATTGTCATTGATAAATGGCAGCCAATAAATATACATTACTTTAGTATCCTGGCCAAAGAAATGGGGAGCAAATACATAATTCTGCATTTCCACACTGACGTGTATTGGCTGTTAGGAGTGCTTGCATGAGTTCTGGAAATGAAAGAGAAGATAAAGCATTTCTTCCATGACACTGAGAGTCAGGGCTCAAGTGAAATATCTCAGGTGTACACATGTCTCACCATTGAGAGACAGCTGTTACCACAGATAAAATAACATATTTTACTTTTTATCCCGATGGAGACAAGACAATCTAAATGTTGTTTGTGCCTCTTGTGTTAAGAAATCCTTCCCTTCCCTGAGAGTATAAAGATTCACATTTTTAATTCAAATTGTTTTAAAGTTTTCATATTAAGGTCTTTAATTCACCTGGAATCCACCATTCTGTTTGGCGAGGTTCAAAAATGTTTTTCAATATGGAAACCAGTTATTTCAGTACCATATGTTGAATAATTTGGTACTTTCCCCACTAGTTTGTGACTCCATTTTCAATATATATAGGGGGACCATATATTTATCATCCAGGAAGCTTTTGAGGGTGAAAGGAAATGCTTTTTCTATTTATGCTGGGACCACAAGCATAAACTGAGCACTTAATGTCCCACGGCAGGAGAAAATGGATATGTCCCAGCTCAACAGAGAGCAGATTCACCCTTCCTCAGCCTCTGTTCTTCTGGCCCCTCAACAGACCAGATGACGCCCACCCACATTGGTGAGGTCCATCTTCTTTATGCTAATCTCTTCCAGAAACACCCTCACAGACACACTTGGAAGTTATGTTTTACCAGCTCTCTGGGCATCCCTTCTTCCATTCAAGTCGACACATAAAATTAATCATCACAGTTTCCCTTTTCATATACCAAGTTCCCACATATGCATGGGCCACATGTCTTGTTCCGTTCATTTGTCTATCTATTCCTACACTCACTAGTTTGATTACATTAACTTTGTAAGTCTTGCCATGTGGCAGAACATGTCCGACCTTGTTTTCATACCTTAAATTGTCACCGCTGGTCTTAAACCTCTGTTTTTTTCAAGTTCTAATAGAGTCCTTTTCAATCTTTGCTGAAATTACAATGAACCACATGGTTGAATTGAAGAGGATTGGCATTCTTATAATATTGAGTTCCCCACCCATGACTATGGAGTCATCTCCATTAATTCAGGTTTCCTTTATAGCCTTCAGCAAAATTATTTTATAATTTTGTCAATAAAGAACTTATGTTACTTTATTTCTAGTTACCTTATGATTTTTGTTTTTGTTATTAAGAGGATTTTTACCCTAATTCATCATCTAGCTGGTTACTGCTGGTTTATGAGGAATGATACTCATTTTTGTATTTTGATTTTGCATTGAGCAATGTAGCTGAACTATCTTGGTTCTAATGATTTTTCTCTACTTTTAGTGTTGGCAATCATAGTATCTACTAATCAGGACAGTTTGTCTCTTTTCAATCCTTCCTTTCTTTTCATTTTCTTGTTTTCTTATAGAGGCTAGGACCCTCCATACAATATTGAATAGTAAGGGTGATGATAGGCCTCCATGTTTATGAATCTAACAGGACTGCTTCTCATGTATTGTATTTGCTGGAGGTTCATGGGGGGTTCTACTCATCAAGTTAAGGAAATTTATTTCTATTCTTAACTTGCTATGAGGTTGTTGTTTTTTTTAAAATCATGATTCGTTATTGAACTTTATCAATTTTCTCCTTACCTATTGAGTTGATGTGCTTAGTCTCCTGTCATATACAGGGTGGGGGGAAAGTAGGTTTACAGTTGTGAATATTTGAAACAGTTTGTTCTTGTATTATTACTTATTAATTACTGTATTGTTTTCCATACAAACTATTGCATCCCCTAATAACAAGGTGTTATTTTATAGGCTGGACAAGCAGCCAGTAACATGGTAGCAGGTTGATTATGTTGGAAACATGATGGAGGGAGCAACGATTGGTTCTCACTGGAATAAGTACTTATTTAGAATTTAGATTATAGTTTTAGAGTGAAATATGTTCCCTGCATAACAAAGTAATGAGATAAGTAAACTGCACAGGAATGAGCAAAGGCCTCCCCTTTTGCCTTGATCTTCCATTGCGTAGCTCAGTGCCCTCTGTGGTCTCCCTAATGTGAATATCACTGGTCTTGGATGCCATGTAACATACCCCTGAGGTTACTGTCCTACCTCTAAATCCTTGGTGTCTTTAGGGCCTGGTGCCTTTCAGGAAGGACTGGTGTGTGTCCTCACCATGTGAATGAAGGTCTGCGGAGAGAAATGGGCACGTGGACTCCCCTGCTGTGGGGCAGAGGGAAAGAGGGACCTCTGCCCACAGACCGTGGGCTGGTGGTAGGGGGCTGTGGGCCTCACCCTAGTTCCTGGTTTGTTTTCCCAGGATTCAGGGGTCTCTGCTACTCTAGTGCTGTCTCCCCTGGGTTCAGCCAAGACCCTAGGAGATGGCCCCGGCAGGGACTAGGCCAGGGAGAGGAGGCAGGAGTGCAGAGTGAAATATGTGAAGAAGCCAGAAGGGAGGATAAGGAAGGGGTGAAGCAAGGAGGGGACGGGGTGGCAGTGAGGCTGGGAGGATGGGGCAGAGCTGAGGGAGGAGGGAAGGAAGGCAGGATCTGGGGACTCAGGTTCTCAAACCTGGTGCTGCCCTACAGGAGCTAGAGTGAAAACATGTCTGTGAGAAAAGGGAAGGGTCTCTGGGGAATGGAAAGGTGAGCTCATGGCCAGAGAGGGATCTCCAGTCAGTCTGTGATGGGTCCAGTTTCATCAGCCAACCAGGAATGAATAGAACTTACTGTACACTATGGAATGTTTGGGTTACACAGGTGAAGTAAGGTAAGGAGGAGTTTTTACTATGCAAGGGGGTGTAGCTCAGGGGTAGAGCATTTGACTGCAGATCAACAGGTCCCCAGTTCAAATCCGGGTGCCCCCTGGTGGCAACTTGCTTTATTGCCAAATACAGATAAATGACCTTGATACCACGTTCTACTAAATAGCAATGTCTTTAGTGGGGTTTTGTGTGCTCTGCACCCCTTTGCTCTGGGCTGGGCCATTTGTATCAGTCTGGGGCAATCAGGAGACAGAAACCATATTTAAACCGGGGAAGTTTAATATAAATAATTATTGTGCTATAAAAGGAGAGTAATTACAAAGGTTCAAAGAAAACTCTAAAGGTACCTCTGAAGTGAGGGCCCCAAGCAAGAACAAACTTAGAAGGGTGACCCTTCCCCAAAGCTAGGATTCAGACCTCATCAGGGAAGGTGCGGTTGCAGCTCACCCGCCAGTTGCCCCAGCCAGACCTGTTCACAATTGCCAGACAAGAGGAAGCAGCCTTCAGGGACACAGGTGAGCCACTTGGAAGTGTGAGGACTGGAGTGTGCAGTGTCCACACCTGGAGGGCATGGGAGCCAGATCTTGGCCGAGGCAAGCCCAGGCTGCCACGTGGGTGCATAGAGGGAGTTGGGGTGGGGAGCATGGAGGTGGTCAGCAGTCCAGTGGAGCTGCAAGGCCACAAAGGGACTTCCTTCTCTGGGTGTATGCCTGGGGTGCTGTAACTGTAGTCAGCTGGCCAGCTTAATAATTGGAGCTGCCAGGCCACAAAGGGGCTTCCTTCTCTGGGTGTGTGCCTGGGGCAGGGCATCACCATGTGTCCTCACACGCCTGCACCACTGACCAAGCACAGCAGGAGCCAGGGAGGATGGAAGAACGTGCAGCTAGAACTAGGAGAGAAGCCCCCTCTTTTGTGCAACATCTCTCCAGCGTCCTCTACTGACAACTGTTAACATTGCTCTCTCTTAAAGGAGAAATACTGAAAGAATCAGTCTATTAGAGCCAAAATGGAAGGGTGAGCTTAGAGAGGAGAGTCAATACATTGATAACTGGCACACCGTGTGACTTGTTTTGGCCAATAGGATGTTAGCAGATGTGATACTTGCAGAGTTGGGTTTGCTCTGCATACTTCCACCATCACTGTGAGATGTGCTTACCCTGTATGCTGCTCTCCTTTAGCCGGGGCCTCAGCGTGGAACATGGCTCAACCCTGAGCCCAGCTCCCCAAGAGGAACCAAGGCCAGTTAGACCTGCAGCTTGTAGCTGACCCACCCAGGCAAGCCCAACCTAGATCAGCTGATTCCCATTCAACCTGCAAACCCACGGGCATGAGAATAAATGCTTATCGTTGTGTGTCATCACTTTTGGGGGTGGCTTATTATGCAATGTTATTGTGAATAAGACTAACAAATACTGAAATTGATTGGTAGAAGGGGCTCCTGAAGTGACAAAATATTAAAATACATGTAATGGCTTCATGATGAAGCAGTGGGTGGCAAGGAAGCTGTTAGTCTGCAGGGAAAATAGCAAGGACAGGAAAAACAGCCTCAAGATAACCTAGAAAGCAGCAAAGATATTATAGAGTTGGGAATAAGCTACTTCAAGGCAAAATGTTGAATGCACGAGCTATTTGTCACAGGCTGTTTTTGACAAGGTGCTACAAAAAAAATCTGAGTTCATAAGAGAACTTAGTGGTTTGTAATTAGAATTTAGAAGCAATATACATAGCTCAGAAATGGAGTAGTTGGAAAAATGAAACCATTCTCTTCAAAAAAAAAGGTGAGGCCATTGTTATATCACTTTAGGAAAAAGCCAAAATCCAGAGCCTTCCCCTAAGACATAGTCTAAGACCAAATCAAGCTTTAATGCGCTCATAGCTTTAATGCATTTTGTTAAGAGCACAAAAAGCATTAAGGTGGTGCCAAGTATATCCTCTCAGTTGGACAAAAGTGTTCCTAGAAAGATTAGGGCTGTGGTCTTACAGAACTGTGATGTGTCCAAATAATTATGCATGAGCTGGAGGGAGAGTATATGCCAAAAAGAATTGTGATCATGGCTTTTGATACATGGAGTAAAATACATAAGAAACCCACACATTTCTTGAGAAAGCTTTATTGACAAAACATCAACAGCTCGGGGCTAAAAGATACTGAGGCTGGGAAGTAAAAAGAACTCTGGCCAGGGTGGGAAACAAGTTGAGAAGACTGCTCAGTCAACAAAAAGGACATATTTTCCAATAATCTCTTCAGAAATTACAAAGGAAGATGATGGAAAAGTAAGACCCCTGAGAGGATGGAGCCAAGAATCACGTGGAACAATGGACTGGGAGCCAAGGCCTTAGCGAGGAACATTCCCTACTCCTGGAATGCTTGTTGTGTACCACTGACTGTTGGGGTGTTTTTTTTACGTAACGTTCTTGTGAAAGGCTGTTGTTCTTGTTGAAAGGCTGGCATCTAGAAGGAGGCTCGGGCTGTAGCCAAAGGTAAAGAAGGCATGGCAGTTTCATTTGCATACCCAATCTCTATAACTGAATGTGCTTCCCCTTTTGTCCAATGTAAATGTTGATTGCAGTAAGTCTGCTCCTGTACCCTCTTTCCTTGTTTTGAGGTTCCCCAATTGTGTAAGCCTTGGCGATGGCTCTGCTGGCAGCCGCAGAAGCCAAAATGGAAGGTTATTTTCTTCCTCTATCCCACTGGCACTTCTGGCCAAACAGGTGCCCCCGACTCGGACTACACGCAGAGACGGGGTTGGCAGCGCTGTGGGGCTGTGGTGTCCCTAGCCAGTGTACGTTGTCCAAGAGCCTGGTGGGCTGGGTTCCTTTGGCTCGATCACCCCTGCTTTGTGACCCGCATCTCCAACCTTTCCTTCAGTGCCACGAGCTCCCTGACCCGCAGACGACTGTCTCATCTTTCTCACTGGACAGAACCACTTCCTGTGTCTGCGACAATGTACCTGGGCTTCTGCAACTGGAGTGGGTTGCAGGCAAAAGACCTGAAAGGAGAGGGAGTGGGCGTGGGGTTGGTTTTCTGTCCTATTTGGAACGGAAGAAAGTGGAAACGCAGCTGATTCTTCAGGGCTGAGAATCTGGGAACTCAAGGCGCTCAGTCATAACATGGCTGAGTCATCGATCACATAGATGGCACTGCCCACGTGGGTTGGAGGCAGTTTATTCGTCTGATAGGCCCTTAAGGGATGTTTACGGCTAGCCTCCATTCTGACTGGTGAATGTCTGTGCTGTATCAGTCATTAAATATTTTGAGCATCACTCCTTCTTAGCATAAAGTTCCCACTGAAAGATAACTTTCCAGGGCCAGCTGCTGTTTCAGAACAGGACGAAAGGCTGAGCCCAGTCTGACAGCATTGGAAAGCTCAAAGACATACAATGGAAAGCTCAAGTGTCTACACGCTCTTCTGACACAAATGGAAATGGGCAGACTTCCCTATGACTACTGAATGGCAGATTGTCGGAAAACAAAGGCAGAATTGTCAAATTGCGATCCTAGTTGGGTTCACAGTCCCCCATCTCTTATATGGATTGCCACTCCAGTGACAGCCACTCCAGTGAGTTTCAGAGGATGTCAGGACACCTCCTCAAACTTCAAAGACAAGTTGCTACATCTTGCCCTCACCTTAACCTTTATTGGAGGTTTTTCCTGTTACCCAGGTAATGGTGTGAGGGATGATAAAATACTTAGATGCAAAATGTCTCTCTAAACCCTAGCTGGTTTGGCTCAGTGGATAGAGCATGGGCCTGCAGACTGAAGGGTCCCGCCTTCCGGTCAAGGGCACATGCCTGGGTTGCGGCTTGATCCCCAGTAGGGGGCATGCAGGCACCCAAACAATCATTCTCTTTCATCATTGATGTTTTTATCTCTCTCTCCCTCTCCCTTCCTCTCTGAAATCAATAAAAATATATTTTAAAAAAACACAGGGGAAAAAAAAGTCTCCCTGAGTAGTCAGGTAGAAGATGGGGGTGATTTCTAGTTGCCAAGTTCTACCTATATGTTTATATGTTTTTATATTTGTAGTAATCCCCAAAGCTCTTTTGTAATGTTTAGCTCATTAAACATTACACACTTAGGCATCTCTCACTTGAATGTCTGTGATGGCCTACCCTTTCTGCTTTTTATCCAATAACTTGAGATTTGTAATAAGAAAAACATCCTTGATACTGAGTTCAAAGGGATATTGGGCAGATGCAAAGGATGAAGAACAGGAAAACACTGAAATCCTGAAGTCCCCATTCTCTCAGACACCCAGTTGTGACAATAGCTATTTCTATGTTGTAAACACAGCAACCATTCCTATACATTTCTTGATGCAAGTGTCTCAGTAATAACCGATGTTGTACATATGGGAGGGTTTGGGGTTTTTTTGGTTTGGCTTCTCAATATCCATATCCCCCTCACAATAACATCCCAGTTTTCTTTGGCTACCGTCTGTTAGGACCAGAACCTAAGACCTTTCGTAACTATGAGGTGGGCCCGCCCAGACACTAGTGGCTCGTGCAGATGTTCTCTTCTTGGAGGTTAAGCCACGAACAAGAGACAGCACCAGAATGGCTAGTGCTGACTGTGCAGATGCAGCTCCTGACCACGCTGGCCTCACGGTGACATTGCTGTGGCAATCTCTGAGGCGGACTTCAGAATCTCTGAGGCTTACTTGGTCCCGTCTTTCCCAAGCCGTGTGCTCTGCTGCCTAGCAATTCTGTGATATGTTTTCAATCAATTCTTTTCTTAAATCAAGCGGAGTATTTTTCAGCACTTTGCAAAAATCCCCACCCACTGATACAGCTGTCTTCACCCTCTTTCTAGTAACTGGACGAACAACATGATGACACACTTGGAATGTCCAGTGGAGTAGGGACAGAAGCTTTGTAAGCAAATCTATCTGGTTCTGTGGAAATGCGAAGACGTCCCCAAACAATAAAACCATTGGAGTCACCAAAATGAGGTCAGAGACCCTGAATCAGCATGTCTCTGCCTATGAGTCCACCAGCCTGGATTCAGGGTTCTCCCTGCAAAGCATTGGGAAGAAAGCAGGTGCGATGCCGGCAGTCGAGACCTGTCTCCACTGACCCATTTCAATTCTTGTTGGAATTAGTTTATTTTCAGATAAAAGCACCTCTTGTGTAAGTGGCATAGGCAATTTGAATTGTTTATTTTTTTATTTTAGCAAAACTAAATTGGAGAAAAGCAAATAGGTTATTTCAGGGGTAATATATGTTTACAAAATGCATATAATTTTATTACAAAAATGAAAGGATTCTTCCTGTTGTATTATGTCTTTAACATTAAAAAGCCTTGATTACTTTTTTATGCAAGTAAAAATAAACTTTTAGGACACCTTTCCTAGTGGCTACATAGTATTCTCCCATACAGCTGTTACTACAATTTATTTAGCCAACCCTCCTTTTTTGGACATCTATGCAGTTTTTAATTTCCACCCTTGCAGACAACTTGCAAAGGGTCTTGTTAAAGATGCATCTCTGTTTTTCATCTGGTTTTGCTTTTAGCATAAGTTCCTGGACATGGAATTTTTACACATACATATTTTAAGCCTTTATTTGCCAAATGTCTCTCCGGAAAAGATACATGGATGTGCATTCCACCAGCAATGTCTGAAATAAATATATATATAATTTATGTTTATATATATATGTATATCTACACTAATAAAAGAGAAACATGGTAATTAGCATATGACCGCTACCCTTCCCATTGGCTAATCAGCATATCCTTATGCAAATTAACTGTCAGCCAAGATGGCGGCCGGCAGCCATGCACTGAAGCGAACATGAGGC
>NW_005370372.1:4105033-4119679 GCF_000412655.1 Myotis brandtii
AATCAGCCCTGCTCTGAGCCCGACCAGGGGCTGCACCTAGGGATTGGGCCTGCCCTCTGCCACCCAGGAGCAGGCCTAAGCCAGCAGGTCGTTATCTCCTGAGGGGTCCCAGACTGCAAGAGGGCACAGGCCGGGCTGAGGGCCCCCCCCCCCAGTGCACAAATTTTTGTGCACCGGGCCTCTAGTATTTATATAATTTAGTACTTTTGAATAAATACTTATAGATACCTACAAATGGATCATCAGCTCAAAAATAGAACACCCCTACCCCCAGGATCCCTTTGTGTCCCCCTTAGTTTAAAAAAGTCTTTTTAGCCAGTTTGGCTTGGTGGATAGAGCGTCAGCCTGTGGACTGAAGGGTCCCAGGTTTGATTCTGGTCAAGGGCACATGCCTGGGTTGTGGGCTTGGTCCAATGTGCAGGAGGCAGCCAATCAATGATTCCCTGTCATCATTGATGTTTCTATCTCTCTCTTCCTCTCTGAAGTAAATAAAAATATATATTTAAAAGAATTTTTTAATCCTCAACCAAGTAGTGAGAATATTTTTTCCATTGAATTTTAGAGAGAGTGGAAGGGAGAGGGGAGGGAAGAGAGTGAGGGAGAGGGAGAGAAACATCGATGTGAGAGAGATACATCTGAGAGAGACACACCCATGTGAGAGACACACATCGATTGGTTGCCTCCCGCTCATGCCCTAACAGGAGAGCAGGGGCCAAACCTGCAACCCAAGTACATGCCCCTGACCAGGAATCAAACCTGTGACCCTCCAGTGCAGAGGCTTGTGCTCTAACCACCTGGCATACCAGCCAGTCGGTGCCCCCTTTATTATTACATCTTTTCCCTCTTGCTTGTATCCTGGTTTTTGTGAAAATAACATATACATTTATATAAAATCAATTAGGTCATGTTTGCTGGTTCTGTTGTTCAGATTCTCCACATTCTTACTGATATTTTATTTGCCTGTTTTATTAGCTATTGAAAAAGTTGTGTTAAAACCTCCCACTATGGTTGAGAATTTGTCTATTTCTTCTTTTAGCTCTGTTCATTTTTGTTTTATGTATTTGACACTATGTTATTGGGTGCATTTAGATTTAGAATTGCAATATATTCCTGATGGATTGACTTCTTTATCATTTTAAAATATTCCTTTTATCTGTAGGAATGCTTACTGACTTAAATCTATTTTTCATATTAATATTGCTAAACCAGCCTTTTTGTTTAGTATTTGCATAATATATCTTTATTTATACTTCCACTCTCCACTTTTCTGTGTCCCCATATTTAAGGTAACATTCACATATGTAGCTAATAGTTTTTTCTCATTCAGTCTGAAAATCTTATATTTTAATTGGAGTTTTTGTGTGTGTTCTTTTTTTAAATATGTCTTTATTGACTTCAGAGAGGAAGGGAGAGGGAGAGAGAGACATAAACATCAATGATGACACAGAATCACTGATTGGCTGCCCCCCTGCACGTCTCCTACTGGGGATCGAGCCCGCAACCCAGGCATGTGCCCCCGACCAGAATCGAACCTGGGACCCTTCAGTCCACATGCCGATGCTCTATCCACTGAGCCAAACCAGCCAGGGCTTAATTGGAGTTTTTAATAAATTTGTATTTAAAGTAATTGCTGCTGTAAACAATTCTAGTTGGGCTATTATTTTCTTTTAGCACTATAAAAATACTTTTCCATTGTGACCTGGATACCATCACTTCTATTGATAAATCAGCTGTCAATTGTAGAATTCAATTTTTTTTCACATGTTGCTTTTTAGATTTCTCTTTCTCTCTCTTTAAAGCAAGATCAGTTAGTCAGTCAGTTCCCATTAGTTTACTAGAAATTAAGAGAAATTACAATACACATTGGATCCTTGGGTGGGACAACACAGGTGAAATGGTTCTAATCAGGAAAGTAAACAGATAGGAGATATCTGTGGACAGGGGTGGAGTATTTGACTGCATATCCAGTAGTCCCTGATTCAAGTGTCACCTGTTGGCACTCCCTTTTGTTCTGACCACATGTTGACTCTGTCCGGTGTCTATGCTGCAGTGACCATAAATCTCTCTCATTGTCACTTCGTCACTTTTCCATGCATGGCATACTTCCATCTGGCATATGGAAGGACTCCGAAAGTGCAGAATAAGGGGGAAGAAGAGGAGAAATCAAGAGGGTCTCAGTGTGTTTAGCACAAAAAGGCTCTTGAGAATAAACATTGTTGTGACTTTGTCATTAATCAGGTACGTTTTGTTTGGGGGTGATTTTAATTTCTGACTTTTTTTTTCAGATCTATACAAGTAAGGGCACAAATTAAATCAATAGCTCCAAAACTGTACGTGAGTCAGAATCATTGGGAGCTTGTTAGAAGCACACATTGTCCCATGTCCCAAGCGCCCTCACCCACCTGAATGTCCATCATGTTGCTCCTGGGCTTATATTTGGGCTGGAATTTCTCAGGCTGCATCATGACCAACTTCTCTGGGGAGACTTTCAAGAACTTTGCAATTTCGGTGCTGAAAGTGTGGTGGAATTTGTAATCTTCTCTCGAGTTGTTAGCTGAAAAATGAGCAGAATGATAAATACACAATTTATTAAATTGCTTAAATGATTTAACTCATGACCCACATCAACCAAAGCAAATGCCCAGAAAATAGTGTAATGACCACCGTGAGTTCTGTGTGGATAGCACGTTGAGCTTAAACGTTGGATTTTTAAACTTGGTACAGGCCCAATACCTTAAAACCTGTATCTCAGAATTTGTATGTTCACAGAAAAACTTAGAGCTATTCTGTCAGGCACTGCAGCAGGCTGCCATCTCCAATGCAGCAGACTGCCATCTCCAATGCTGGGAAGCACATTGATTCCAGACAGACAGCCTGTTATGAGGTGACAGTGAGCATCGCTCACTGCTGTGTGCACATGGTGAGTTTACACACACAGCACTTTCTGGGGGTTCAACCTTCCTTTGAGATGGTGGGAGGCCTGTTAGTAGACTGGAGCCCTAAATGTGGTTCTTTTATTATATAAATCTTGTCAAACTCCCAAGATAAAACCCCAGTTTGCAGAGTATATGATGACATAGTACTAGCAAGAACACATCTCAAGGTGGTGACAGTCAGGGTGTGGCTTTATAGGTTTAGAGTACTTATTAGGCTTAGGCAAGCAGGTGGGGGTATAGCTCAGTGGTAGAGCATTTGACTGCAGATCAAGAGGTCCCCGGTTCAAGTCCGGGTGCCCCCTGACCAAGTTTTTTTTTTTTTTTAAATATATTTTATTGATATTTTACAGAGAGGAAGGGAGAGGGACAGAGAGTCAGAAACATCGATCAGCTGCCTCCTGCACACTCCCCACTGGGGATGTGCCCACAACCAAGGCACATGCCCTTGGCCGGAATCGAACCTGGGACCCCTCAGTCCGCAGGCCGACGCTCCATCCACTAAGCCAAACCGGTTAGGGCTGACCAAGTTTATTTTTACCCCCTGAACACAATGTTCTCCTTTCAGCTTTTCCTGCCACACTGATTCGGCCTGCAAGGAGAGAAGAAGGTCAGTACTTTATCAGAAAGCCTCTCCTGACAAACCCAGTTTCTCCCTACATAAATTCAGTTTATCCTAAGGTTGAGTCTGTTCTGCTAGTTTTGTGATGAACATATTATTCTTTTTTCTTTGCCCAGCATCTGAACCCTCTGAACTCCAATTCAGGAATTTACAATTGTCTCGGTCTTGGTGGAAGACAAGAGTCCTGTCTCTGGCTGAGGAAAACTAACATGCCAGGTAATTCCTCCCTTGAATGTTAGGAAAATCAATCAATCTCTCTCTCTCTCTCTCTCTCTCTCTCTCTCTCTCTCTCTGTAATCTGGCTTTATTGGACCCCCAAAAAATGAAAATGTACGTAGCTTGAAGGATGCTAATCTAGGAGCCCATATCATACAGTAGAAAAACTTGAGTGAATTTTTGCCGAAAGTTCTCTAGGGATCAATTGAGTTCCCATGAAATCCTAGAAGTGGTTACAGAGCTGGATGGCTGATCCAAGCAGTTTAAAGAAAGCAACTAATTAATAGCTCAAGTGTCACTCTATATGGGCAGGGAACCCAGGACTTTCTCTGACTGGACCGAGATAATCTCTTATCTCCTGTCACAGAACACCTGAAATAGCTGAAATTAAAAGTAAAGGCTGATCTGAGGGTTGCCAAACTAATGTCAGTGGAGCCTACAGCTCTCACCAGTCTCCTTGCTGAAACAGGTCTGTGATTAAGAAAGAATGGGACTTCACAAATCGTAATGTGGATTTATGAGAGCATTTGGGAAACTCAAATTATCCCTACACCAAAACTCAAAATAACTTGCACCAGCCTCCTCTTCCTGTCTGAAAGCTGAATGGCTCAGATTGAGGGGTTTCCATTGCAAGAGATCAGTTGCCCCACTCCTCATCTAGAGCAGTGGTTCTCAACCTTCTGGCCCTTTAAATACAGTTCCTCATGTTGTGACCCAACCATAAAATTATTTTCGTTGCTACTTCATAACTGTAATGTTGCTACTGTTATGAATCGTAATGTAAATATCTGATATGCAGGATGGTCTTAGGCGACCCCTGTGAAAGGGTCGTTCGACTGCCAAAGGGTCGCGACCCACAGGTTGAAAACTGCTGATCTAGAGCAACAGAAAGATCTCAGCTGATCCTGGGTACCAGTTGCTGAGAGGTGAAGACTCACACACCCAAATAATTTCAAACTGGCTAATTTATATCAAGGAAATCTTGAACACATGTTGATGTGGATTCTTGAAGTATTTTATGAAGTAGGAAGAGTATAATTTTAAGTCTGAATTTATTTTTATGAGTGTACCCAATTAACATTCTAATTAAAATACCACATCTACAGCAACTGGGATAAACCTGTTTGCTCAGTTGTGGACTTGAACCAGGATTCACAGTTGGCCAATTCTAAATGCATTTTGCATAACAATACCAAGGAATTGTTAGCACTACTTGGTAGAGAGAATCCATAGCCCTAGCTGGAGAGGATTTATCAAGTGTGACTTACCCATCCACTCAACAATGACTCCCTTCACTAAGGTTTTGAAAAATGCATGAGTGTGTGGAGCTTCCACATCTTTGAAAAGCATTTTAGTAGCTGTTCTCCATAGACAGGAATGCTAGCCCGAGCCATTATAGCATAAAGGATTCCCTGATTTCAGTGGGGACAGGAAAATCCTAGGATGTCAGAGTTCAAATTGCAAGTCTGGAGATTGCTTTATGTGGTCAGTGCCACATAGATCTTCGCTGTGGTTGATTGTCCATGGGGTACTTGGGACTGAGAATGGCAAGGCCACCCCTGTCGTAACTGATTTGCAGATCTGAGCTAACACAATAGATAGCACAATAGAGATTCCTGACCTCTTATCCAGTTCCCAGATCTGAATCAGTTCAGAGGCCCCACATCCCTTGAAAGGGAAGTCTAAGTAAGCTTCAGAAAAGGAACTACCAAAATGTCAACCACGGCTGTGGATCTTCCCCCTAGGTTTCCCCAAAGGGTCTTTCAGCCATTTACCTAGAAACTCTGGGGAAAGGCAAATGCCCACATATTTTAAGGCACATTGGTGATTGACTGCCTCTGTTAAAACTTTTAGAGGGCCAGTATTTGGGGGAACAACAGAATATCCCAGAAAAAAACTACATCTTGCACCTTGCCCTCTTTAGCCACTACCACCATCAGAGCTGACAGCCTCCCTACTATCAGCCTAACTCCTGGAGAATCCTATCAAAACCAGGGGCCAGGCCATGAGCAGAGGGAGGAAGAGCAGACAGATGAGAGGGGAAGCCTAGCTCCATCTAGTGGAGCCCAGGAGGAGGCTGTGGGGAAAGACAGGGTCCTGAAGAGGATTAGAGTAGATGCAACTGGGAAGGAGGGAGCTTTCATGCCAGCTACAAGCCATGGTTTAATGAGCCGGTGCCTTTAGCCAGGAATTTGAAGAAGCTGAAAGATAGTAGGGAGAAAGGCTTTGGGGTGCCCCAAGGAGTCTCTGGACAAAGAGAGGTGAGTTCTTGGTCAAAAGAGGGTCTTTAGCAGTGAGATCAGTCAGCCTGATCTCTGGAGATGAGACCAGGCAGTGTTTCTCAAACCTGATTAGGCATTCAAATTATTTAAGAAGTTGTTAAATGTTCAGATTCCCCAGGGATCTTGATATAATGTCTGATAGGCCCAGCCTTCTTTTAATCCTTCCTAACTTCCAAAGGTTGTGACAGCCAAAATTTATGGGCACTGTTATGCCCAGATTTCAAGATCCCCAATAGACCACCAGGGAGCCAGCCGAGTCCAATGCAAAAGCAGAGAGTCTTTATTCTAACTAGTTTGGGACCCCCGTCAGCCACGCTCGCTGACGCAGCGGCAAGCGGCTGAGAGAGCTCGAGAGCCCCATGGGAAGAGGGGTTTAATAGGGGGGTTGGAGTAAGGGGAGGAGAGAGGACTGTGGGCCCTGCTGATTGGCCAGGCGCAAGTCGGTGTCTCGTTACACAGGATGTGGTCATATCTATGGCGCGCACTTCCTTTGATTATCATTGGTTAGTTTAAAGAAATCCTAGGTGTGGCTAGCAGAGGCTTGGACTTCCAGGAAGAAGCCTCTGCTGAGCACATGGCTGCTGCCCAAAAATGGAGGATTCGGGGCAAGATGGAGGGCGTAGCCCTCGCCCTTTCAGGCACCACAATTCAGAATGATTCTAAAGGCACTTCCAGCTCTGTTAAACCATTGCTAGCTTTGAAATAATCTGTGGTGAGAGTATTTACACCATGGAAATTGGCAAACACTATAAATCAATCTACTGATTGTTTACTCTGTCCCCTAGAGATCCAATTTACCATTGTTTCACTCAGTAAGTCAATAGGCATAGATGACTGCCAGGGTGTAGAGGTGGGACCTAGGGGAAAATGGAGCAGGGTAGTAGGAGAGGTAATTTACAGTGGCACCATCTGTCAAGAAGCATACCAAACAAGAAACACTTCTTAGTATTGAAGTTGTGGATTTTGTTCAGGAGGCAAAAAGTGCTCATTAGCTAGATTCATTTTTCTTACTTGGGAAAGCAGGTCACACCATCCCAGGTTCAGATCCACGCTCTGAGTGTTGGGACTCGAGCTTCCTCTCCCATGCTGAGTTCCTTGATAATGAACCTGCGCATAGTTCAGATCTATAGGAAGGCTTCTTTGCTCCCCTGCAGCCCTGTTCAAGTAGACTGTGGGGGACATTTATGTTTTCTTTTTCTTTTTTTGACTGCCTGAACCTTATTTATATGTTTTGGCAATCTGCAATTACATGAACATAATTTATTAAAAGTCATACCCTCATCTCTTACTACATAAACCAAAATACCAGATAGTTCATCTCCCATTGTTTGGCAGTGAGGGCTTGGACACATGCCCTAAGCTTAGCCACTCCGAGTTTGTACATCAAGAGAGAGAAATCCAGAAGCAGGAGTTTAGTCTCCCTTCTGGCACTGGCTCCAGTGGAAGACACTTCCTCACAGACTGGGGCTCTGTGTGACCTTGGCTGAACTCTGGCTGCTCAGTTCCCCTTGGATCTGGCCCCATTTCTAAGCTTCTTTCTCCAGCCTTCTCTTCAGTAATAGGTTTGCCTTACCTGTTTCAGGGAGCCAAAGTTAGTTCCTGTTTTAAACCCAAATTTCCTAACTGGAACATAAATTGGGATTAGAAGTGGGTTTCAGGCAACAGGATACGCATGAAAATGGTATTGATGGTATTGATTATCCAGACTAGTTAAGGCTAGAGTTAGAGGAAATCTCTAACTGGTTCTTTAGGTCTGGGCATCTGGCACAACAGCTAAGTAAATTATTGCTGATTGTCATCTGCAATGCAGTGCCCACAAGGCAGGGCTTCCGGATACCCATTTGCTTGTTGTCATTGCATTGGAAGTGTCATGGAATTGGTGCACATTTCTATATCCTTTCTCAGAAGCAGACAGTAATGCCGACTGGTGCCTAAGGCAGCAGAGAGCCTAGGGACACCGTGCAAAGCTCAATGAGAAGAACTAAAACCTCCAGCAGCCATATGACTTAGCAGACAACCAAGGGCAGTGTTTGATTCTGCAAGACTGTTGAATTAGAGTCAATTTAATTCACAGCTTCCCTGTGTGAAAATTTAGGGTTCTGATGCAGAAAGAGTGAGTCCCCCAAGACTCGTCATGGGCATTCACAAGATTTGTAGAACCCAAACTATACCTAAGCACAAAATCTTTGGAACCTCCTTTTGTCCACTAATAAAGCCCCTTCTCCCCTCACCCCACCCCTCTTTTTATTTTGATCTGTAACTTCAGGAAATCCCACCATGCCCTGGGGAGCCAATTACAAAGTCACACCTTGCAAGGAAGGCTCATACACAAAAATAACCTGTAAGACAACAGCACAAATCGGGGGATTGTGTGTGGAAATGAATTCTTGACCAGGGAAAGAAAGATACAGTGTTAAACTTGGCTGAATTCTGGACCCACTGTCTGTTAGGTCTGATCAAATAATTGAATCTATACCCCTCCCCTGGGAACTGGCTTTTCAGGTCATTTCACTATGGACATTCCCTTTGCTGAGACCACATTTCACTTGTGGTGACCACATTCCATTATCTCCCCTCGGGGAATACACAAAGAAGTCTCCGCTCAGAAAAAAGCCCGCCAAAAGTCCTTTAAAAGCCGCTGACTCCCGTCACTGGGTGCTGGGGCCATCCAGTCTCAGCCACCTGGTGTGCCAGTGATCGAATAAATTTGTAATACCTCACCATTCTGGCCTCGTGCGTTCCTCCTTCAGCGACCTAACACTGTCCTACCTGGAATATCTGGGGATTATTTTGATTGTTTGCTCAACTTGTTGATTAAAAGTAGAAATCAAACTTGTTCAAAGGTAGATAAAATTGAGATGCCACAAAGTCTTGGAGACTAAATCTAAAGACTGAGAGATTGGAAGGATGGAATGTATTTATTATGTGTGACATGCGCACCCCGCCCCCTCCCACGTTCCCACTCCATATCTTCAACCAACACAATGGTTAGAAGACAACCCAATCAATACAACTGTAACTGGACAACCAAGGGGTCTGTGCTACTTGAGCCAATTAAGCAGAGACAGGGTTGAATCTTATATGAGCGTTTATTCCAATAATGTCAGCAGTATGAGAGAGTAGCAGGTCATCCATCTGCTTTGCACTCCTGCATAAGCCAGCTGCTTATATTGGGTAGAAGGACAAAGATTACTTGGGGAAGTAGGCAAAAGGGATAAGAATGGGTATGCAAAATGAGCAGTTTACAGGTAAATACAGGCTGGAGGTTTGCAAAAGCCAGGGGTATACAAAGGGCCTTTGGTTTCTGCGACAAGGTTGTTAAGCTTTACATGATAACAGGCAGCTCCCGGATGTAGAGGATGGGCCGCATTTCCAGGTGAGCTCCCAGGTCTCACGTGCAACTCCCAACCAGGTTAGAATGTGCCTTCTTTAATCAAAACAAAACAATCACAATTAACAGGGCATGTTAATATTTCTTATAATTATAGCTGATCCCCAAAATTCTATTTCTGCCCTAACACAACCTTTAGAAATACATTATTTACTGAAGCTTGAGCATCTTTGAAAACCATTTCAATCCTATCTATGTCTTTGTAGACTGGAAATGTTGAAAGATGCTGTCATGGATATGTGTTTTCTAATTTGAATTGAAGACAGAAGATTCTTAGTGGAAGAGGCTAAAGGTTTCCCTTGATCACCTCATGCTAGGCGGAAGTGACTGCAGATCCAGAGTGCTGATCCCAGGTTCTGTCCCTATGGAGTTCTAGTGCCTACATAGAATGCACTGCAGAGTATTGTTCCATTTTTATACATCACTTTGCAATGACCAACCATGTGCATACATCTTTGCACATCCATAAAAATAAAGCAAAGACAGCCCTAGCTGATTTGGCTCAGTGGATAGAATGTTGGTCCTCAGACTGAAGAGTCCCGGGTTCCATTCTAGTCAAGGGCACGTACCTCAGGCTAGATCCCCAGCCGGGCGTGCGTAGAAGGCAACCAATCAATGTCTCTCTCCACATCAATGTTTCTCCCTTCCACTCTCTCTAAAAATCAATGAAAAAATATTCTCCAGTGAGGATTAACAACAAGACAAATACACATTTATGTACAGTGGAACCTCGTTTCTCGAACTTAATTCGTTCCAGAAGGCTGTTTGAAAACGGAATCATTTTTCCCATTAGAAATAATGTAAATTGAATTAATCTGTTCCAGACCCCCCAAATGATTCCCTGTTTCAACCTTTCTTATATACAGTACATATCTACTGTACTGTTTAAACTATAAACAAACACTTTTCGTAATATCGAACCATCCCCTTTCACGGCCTCCGAAATGCTATCACAGGCTAACTGCTTTTCCTACAGCCATTCAACAACAGTTTTTCTACTTATTCAACTGCCTGTGATTGCTGTTTTGTGAGCATTTGAACACCCTTAGCAACATTAGCATTCTTAATGGCTTCTTTATGTTTTAAAATTGTTCTAATCACCATCAACAAAAGCATTCTCTCTTTCGTTTGTAGCCTGCAAGATGCTTTTTGTCATGCTGAGACTGAAGTATCAGCATGAAAGTGTAGTTAGGTCAAAAACTGAAGTTTTGGTCCACAACCAAGAAATTTTCCTTTGTGAACAACTTGATCGAGAACCGAATTGTTCGAGATGGAAGATGTTCGAGAAACAAGGTTTGACTGTATTTTGATTACCTAGTAGCTGGACACCCATAGCAGCAAGAAGTTAGATCCCAGCCGAGGGCTATAAATTTTTAAGTTTGGAAAAATAACAACCAAACTGTTAACAGCAGTGATTTACTGGTGAGATTAATTTTTATTTTCTTCCTGGTGCTTATTTGTATTTTTATTTATTTATTTTTAAATATATTTTATTGATCTTCCACAGAGAGGAAGGGAGAGGGATAGAGAGTCAGAAACATCAACGAGAGAGAAACATCGATCAGCTGCCTCCCGCACACCCCCCCACTGGGGATGTGCCCGCAACCAAGGTACATGCCCCTGACCAGAACCGAACCTGGGACCCTTGAGTCTGTAGGCCGACGCTCTATCCACTGAGCCAAACCGGCCAGGGCTTATTTGTATTTTTAAATTTTCCTATATATTTTCAGTCAACAAGTATTTGTTGAAAATCTATAATGCATTCAACGGCAGGCAAGACACTGATGTGAGTTTTTTTAAAGCAATAGTTTCTTTCCTCCTCCTTTTTACCTCACTGAACTTATCTGTGTAATAAGAATAATTGAATCCCAATCCTAACAGGTCTTTGCCCTGGTCCTCCATGCCCACTGAGTGGCTGTGATTGTGAGGTAGGGTGCAGAGAGAGTACTGGGGAGATTTTAGAACAAATGGGAAAGAAGCAGTGGGGCTGTCCCAGTGAGGTGTCTTTTTTTCTGCCAAGGGCCATTTGGATATTTATAACATCATTCTTAGGCCATACAAAATTATCAACTTAAAAATTGGCCTGCTGTATTTCGTCAAACATTTAATTAACTCACTCCTAATGCCGTGGCAGGGCCAGACCAAATGATTTCTCGGGCCTTATATGGCCCGGGACTGGACGTTTCCCACCCCTGGTGCATCAGCTAGCGATAGAGGAGGGGAATGTGCTGGGCAGGGCAGAGGAGACTGGGCACTCAGATGAGGGGTCAGTGGAGAAGGAGGAGGAAGCTTATGGCCAGGAGAGGTTGAGTCAGCCAGGACATGGGGCTGACCCACTGGGTTACTGGGAAATCCCTCCCAGGGGAGGCCACAGTCGTGAAATGGTGTCAATTAGGAAACAGTTGGAAGTGGACTTGTGGCTCAGGGGAAGAACATCTGACTGCAGATGGGGAGGCCTGTGTGTCAGATCCCCACGCCCAGTGAACTTGCCTCATTTAATAGTGATACAGGATTTTTGGACTGGAACACCCGGTGTTCCCTGGGCAGGATGGCTTTTCCCGGGCTCTTTGTCCGTCGGAGTCGAAGAATGAAACCAGGGATGAAAGATGGTATAGTAAAGGTGGAAATTTATTGAAGAACAAGTACAGACTCCCCCACGTTGGGAGAGGGAAAGAATCTCACAGCACAGACTCTCGTGTGGGGAGGGAGAAAGAGTCCCCTCAAGTCCCTTTTTCCATGGTTCTCCACAGGCTGCAGATCTGTGTGCCTTGATATCCCCTCTGATTGGTCACTATCCCCTCTGATTGGTCACTATCCCTTCTGATTTGGTCACTATAGCAACTCCTGAGCTCAAAGGTTTAACCTCACATGGGACATGTGAGGCTCTCCTCCCCTCCTTCCTTATTGTTTCCCTATTCCCTCTGGGCTTTCATCCTCCTTCCCTTTATTCTGTAAATGTGTACCTTTTGCTACTCCCAGGTCCCTTGTCTTATGGAAATATAACTTCTGCCATTCCCTTGTCTTATGGAAATGTACCCTTTTGCAACTCCATAGCCCTGTGTTTTTTCCATGGACCCCTTAATTTTTAAAATTTCCTAAACTTGCCTATTTCACCCCCCAAAATTCCTATTTTACCCAAAAAACTCCTTTTAGTAGCACATGTGGAGTGGAAGCCTTTGGGGTCATTTCCTGGGAAGGTCTATCTCCTCTGGCCAAGTGAGGGTGTAGCTGTGGGAACGGGAGGCAGCCTAAGGCAAAGGGCCAGGTCATGCCTGCTGGAGGGTGCGGCAGGAGGGAGGTTAGTGGAAAGAGCTCAAGAGCAGTCCTATGGGTTCTGGCCCCAACCCTATCCTTAATCAGGTGTGTGTGCTTAGGCATGTCTCTCATTATGGCCTCTTTTCAAGCCTGTAACGTGGGGCACCACACTAATTGGCATTTCCCAATTCTGACTCTCCATTGCAATCCTCCAAAGAGCTTGTTAACAATAGAGTCCCGTGGCCCCACACCCTCCTGTCTGATTCAGGAGGTTGACCAGGGCTGACCAGGGCTGTGATGGGCAGCCCAGTTGGGTTCATCCAGAGGCCTTCCATGGATACTGCGTTTACACTGATGTCCTTGGCCGTGGCTGGCTGGCTGCAAAGGATTGTGCAGAAGCGGGGTTGGCAAGCACCTTCGTCCTGGGTGGAGCCAGCCTCGTGCACTAACCAGACAGAAGGGAGCAGCTCAGTGTCTGAGTTCCGGATATAGTTACAGAGTCAGAGTCCTTATGAGAAAACAATGAGAGGAGCTTTTAAGGACAGATACTCCTTACCTGTTCTTGAGGACCAGGACCTACAAGGGGCAACATAGAGGATAACGAGCAGGAAGAGGGAGAAGACACTCTCTGGAGGGAGATTGAGGGGTGGGGCATCTTCTGGGGAACGCTGGGCAACAGGTGTAAAAGGGGAGTTAAGAGGAAAGGTGAAGGAGAAAGGGACAGTCCCTCTGTGAAGGGGTTCGACAGCCTCAGGGTTGGCAGGATTGGGTTGCAGGACCTGAAGTAACACAAGAGGTCATTTTCGCCGTAGCCGGTGCTCAATGGTTAGAGCGTTGGCTCTTGGACTGAAGGGTCTGGGGTTCGATTCCCGTCAAGGGCATGTACCTTGGTTGCTGGCTTGATCCCCAGCCCCAGTTGGGGTGCCTTGTTGGAGGCAACCAATCGATGTGTCTCTCTTACATCGATCTTTCTCTCTCTGTGTCTCTCCCTGTCCCTTCTACTGTCTCTAAAAATCAATAGAAAAAATATCCTCAGGTGAGAATTAACAATAACAAAAAAGGTCATTTTCAATATCAGAAGGTGTCAATTGGGGAAGGGGAGACAGGGATAGGAAAGGGGGAAGCCACCAGGTCCTAATCCAAAGTTCCAAGTGTTCATGAAACTGGAATTACAAAAGCAGCCTCTTAGAGGAAAAAAGTACAACCCAAGTGCCTATCAGTAGATGAGTGGATAGAAAAGCTGTGATACATTTACACAATGGAATGCTATGCAGCTGTAAAAAAGAAGCATCTCTTACCCTTTGAGACAGCATGGAGGGACCTGAGAGTATTATGCTAAGCAAAATAAGCCAGTCAGAGAAAGACAAGTATCACATGATCTCACACGTATGTGGAATCTAATTGACAAAATAAATTGATGAACAAAATAGATCCACAGACATGGAAACATTGAACAGACTGACGAATCCCAGAGGGAAGAGGGGAGGGGTGGGTGGGAAGAAATTAACCAAAGAACTTATATACATATATGCATAACCCAGGGACACAGATAATAGTGGGAGGGGAGGTAGGCGAGGAGTAGATGGTGTTAAAGTTGGGGCAGGGGGAGGAGACATCTATAATATGTTTTTTTCAGGCACTTATGCCATATGCTGATAAAAGAACTTAGAGGATACAGAATATTTACAACCCAGGGGTTAGACAAATATTTATTTGCAGATTTGTCGGGCATGTACCTCCAGGAAGACTACACTTGCCTGTGCTCTGACTTAAACAGCTATTACTCTGCTGTGCTGTCCTGACATTCAATATAAAAAAATGTAAGACTTTCTTGCTGTCAAATAATTTTATTATATATACTAGAGGCCCGGTGCACAAAAATTTGTGCACTGGGGGGGGGGGGGGGGGGCCCCCGGGGGGGGGGGGGGGGGGGGGGGGGGGGGGGGG
>NW_005370372.1:4119790-4120322 GCF_000412655.1 Myotis brandtii
ATGAACAAAATAGATCCACAGACATGGAAACATTGAACAGACTGACGAATCCCAGAGGGAAGAGGGGAGGGGTGGGTGGGAAGAAATTAACTAAAGAACTTATATACATATATGCATAACCCAGGGACACAGATAATAGTGTGAGGGGAGGTAGGTGAGGAGTAGATGGTGTTAAAGTGTGGGGGGGGTGGGGGGAGACATCTATAATATGTTTTTTTCAGGCACTTATGCCATATGCTGATAAAAGAACTTAGAGGATACAGAATATTTACAACCCAGGGGTTAGACAAATATTTATTTGCAGATTTGTCGGGCATGTACCTCCAGGAAGACTACACTTGCCTGTGCTCTGACTTAAACAGCTATTACTCTGCTGTGCTGTCCTGACATTCAATATAAAAAAATGTAAGACTTTCTTGCTGTCAAATAATTTTATTATATATACTAGAGGCCCGGTGCACAAAAATTTGTGCACTGGGGGGGGGGGGGGGGGGCCCCCGGGGGGGGGGGGGGGGGGGGGGGGGGGGGGGGG
>NW_005370372.1:4121760-4138393 GCF_000412655.1 Myotis brandtii
TTTTATATATAAAAAAAGCCTAATATGCAAAATTGTCAACTCTGGAGTTCAACCGGGAGACCGGGAGTTCAATTGCTTGCTATGATGTGCGCTGACCACCAGGGGGCGAAACGTAATGAAGGAAGGCCCCAGGCGGCAGCTGGAAGGCCCAAATTGGCCCTGATCGCTGGCCAGGCCTAGAGACCCTACCCATGCATAAATTTCGTGCACCAGGCCTCTAGTCTAAAATATCAACCTGTGTGGGGTTTTTTTTCTATAAACCTGAAGGATCATGCAATGTACTTTAGGTAGTTGTGAGAGAGGTCATAAAAGATTACTATAAAGGATGCTATGAACTGTACTTCTGAATTACATGCTCTCTCTCTGAACCCACAGCTGATTCTGAGGTTATCTACCAAATACTCAGCTGTTTGTTCCCCACACCATAGAAAGCCGACACTTTCTTCAGTTTTGAGATGGTTGATAAAATTCACTGGTTCCTTCTGCAAAAGTTTGCTTTTAAAGCTTGAATAAGACATAACGTTGTCTTTAATAGTTACATAGCCTAACGTTACACAGGTTGATATTTCATCTTCTGCAAACTCTCTCAGCCCCACAAGGGCTTTCTCCCTGAGCCACAGATCCTGGCGGTTTGGCTGGGAAATGGACCAATTCCTGCCTATCCCAGGGAGAATGCCTGGACTGAGAAGGGGAAAATTAAGAAAACTTAGACATGTTGAAATGGCAACTGTTGGTGGAAGATGCTGTTAAGGTCAAGTTACAAATGATGTGCACATAGGATGAATGAGAAGAGATCCAGAACACAAGATGCTGGGCAGACAGAGTGGGAAGAGGTAACATGGGTCTGAGAAGGCTTCCAGGAAGCTCTAACACTGGTTCTCAACTTAGCTATAGACCAGGAGCCCTGGGGAGCATTTACCATCCCTGGGCTCCACCCCAGACATTCGGAATTAATTGGTCTGGGGTGGGGTCTGGGAAATGGCGCTTTTATGAACTCTCTGGTGGTTCTAATTTATATTTGGAGTTCAGAAACACCGACTATCACATTAAATCTCATCATTTGCTGGTTCTAGAAAAAAAATCTTTACACTGATGTCTTGTAAGGAAGATGAAATTGAAATACAGCACTATTTCAAAGATCAAAATTAGGAATAAATAGGGGGCACCCAGATTTGAACTGGGGACCTCTTGATCTGCAGTCAAATGCTCTACCCCTGAGCTATACCCCCTTCTGCTATAGTATGACTTAATTAATACCTTTATTCTCTATAGCCACGCCCAGATTACCTCTAAATTTATGAGTGGCCACTGTAGGTTGAACCTCTCTTGGGAGCTTTCAGACCTGCTTCGGTGAAAACTCATCAACCTGCTGTACAAGATTCAGGCTCTCTCCTCAAAGGCCTACAGCCTGTGTCCTGGGCTACAGTCACTGGGTGTGAGCAGCAACCTGGGGGAAGCACTGACATTGGCTGTTAGAATAGCCTTCAAGTCAAACGCCTGTTTGCTTGGTGGGTACCTGAAAAACAGAAACTCCACCTGATTGAGGTGTCTGTCCAAAACCATTTAATGAGACTGACATTCCATTCCGGTTACTTTCTACACAGCCTGTGTCCTGGGCTACAGTCCCTGGGTGTGAGCAGCAACCTGGGGGAAGCACTGACATTGGCTGTTAGAATAGCCTTCAAGTCAAACGCCTGTTTGCTTGGTGGGTACCTGAGAAACAGAAACTCCACCTGATTGAGGTGTCTGTCCAAAACCATTTAATGAGGCTGACATTCCATTCCGGTTACTTTCTACTGAACTACACTTCCACTTCTTCAGTTAATATAGAGAATGATCCACTCCAAGAAATACAAAGTATGTGGTTGAATAGATTTAGGAATCCCTAAAAGTGTTAACAGTCCTATGTTAAGATAATTATTTGATTTACTCATACTTTTGTTTATGGTTTAAAAATCTATGTTAAGCCCGGCTGGTGTGGCTCAGTGGTTGAGAGTTGACCTATGAACCAGGAGACCACAATTTGATTCCCGGTCAGGGCACATGCCCAGGTTGCAAGCTCCATCCCCAGTAGGGGGCATGCAGGAAGGAGCTGATCAATGATTCTCTCTCTTCATTGATGTTTCTATCTCTCTCTCCCTCTCCCTTCCTCTCTGAAATCAATAAAAAAAAATATTTTTTTAAAAAAATCTATGTTAATAAGTGAGATTGGACTATTGTTTTCTCTTCTTTTACTGTCTTTGTTATTTTTTATATCAAATTTAACTTCTATCTCTCTCTTCCTCTCCCTTCCTCTCTGAAATCAATAAAAATATATATATATTTTTTTAAAATCTATGTTAATAAGTGAGATTGGACTATTGTTTTCTCTTCTTTTACTGTCTTTGTTATTTTTTATATCAAATTTAACTAATCTCATGAGTTGGGAAAGGTACCACTTGTTTTTTATTCTCCAGAAGTGTTCACATAAGATATAAAAATAATAATTTACATTATTTCTTAAGTGTTTGGTATAACATATGTTGAAACGATCTGTGCCTGGAATAGTGTTTCTTTTTAATGGTAAAATTCTTCATTATGAATTCAATTTCTTCAGTTGTTAAGGATAATTCATGATTTTGATTTCTTCTTGTATCAATTTTGGTAAAACTAAGCCAGAGGATGGGGACATCTCTACTAGTGTAAGTGTAAAGTCAGATTTATTAGAGAGAAATTATAAGCAACACATTAGGATGTCTATAATTACCCAAATTTCCTCTATCCCAAGAAAACATGTTCTTGGGCTGGAGAATTGGATACACCCTCCTGAGTATTCCAGAAGACATTCTTCCTCTACCACAGCATATATTTACGGGGAAGTTTGGAGGAACTGCATAACAGTGGAAGCTTTTGGTAAAGGAAATGACTTCACTAGAAGACAGGAGAGTATGGAGCTTTGCCACTAATTGCATAGGAAATTGGCATACTAGGACCAGTATCAACTATAATCTTGTATTTTTCCCTTGAACCAGTTTAGTCCTGCTAAAACAACTAGAGGAGGAAGAGAGAACCAGGAACCATCTAGCAGACAAAGAATTCCTCTCTATTCAGGTAAGTTAAATTTTTCTAGGAAATTTTCCATGCCATCTCAATATTATATTAAATTGGCACAAAGTCATTCATAACATTGTCTTATGATCTTTTTAACAGCTTTGGAAATTGTAATAATATGTCCTTTTCAATTCCTTATACAGTGGGGCCTTGACTTACGAGTTTAATTCGTTCGGAGACGAGCTCGTTAAGGAGCTCGTTAACTCAAATTACTCTGTCAACTCAATGCAAAAAATCAGCCGAGAGACAGCTGGTATCTCAAAAAACTCATTAGTCAGGACACTCATAAGTCAAGGCCCCACTGTATTGGTTATTAGTGTTTTTTCTCTTCACTTTGTCAATCTTGTCTGGGTTATTTTCATTATTTGTTTCAAAGAACAATTTTTGCTTTATTGGCCCTATCTAATATATTTGTTTTCAATTTCATCAATTTATGCTTTCATCAATTAATCTTTATTATTTGCTTCCTTATTTCTTTGGGTTTGTTTTACTGTCCAGTTCATGCCTTTTGGGGATAGATGCTTAGTTAGTTAATTTTTGCCTTTTCTCTTCATAATATGTAGATACAGTAAGGCTATAAATTGCCCTCTGAGTACTGCTGTAGTTGCAACTGAACAGTTTCAATATCTAGTGTTTTCATCATGATTTAAATAAAAATATTTTATAATTCCTATTTTAATTGCAATTACTGCTTTGCTCCATCCATTATTTAGAAGTATAATTTTTAATTTCCACACATGTGGGGGTTTTCTAGTTATTTGTTGGATTTTGTAATTTTTTTAATGTTATTGATTTCTAGCTTAATTTTATTTTAGTCAGAAAGCATAGTCTTTGTGATTTAAACACTTTGGAATTTGTTAAGACTTGCTTTATGTTCAGTATGCAGTCAATTCTGTCAGTGTACCATGTGTATTTAGGAAAAAAAGGCAAGTCCTGCAATTGCTGAGTGTAAGGGTCTTTACACATTAATTAGGTCAAATTTGTTAATATATTCTATATTCTTCTGATATTATGTATGCTTGTTCTATCAATTCACAGGAGAGGGATTTTGAAATATCTCACATGATTGTGGGTATACCCACTTATCTTTTTTAATCCTGTTCATTTATATTTAATATGTTTTGAGTGTATCAAATTTAGAATTGCTATACCTTCATGGTGAATTGAACTTTTTATCACTATAAAATGACTTTCTTAAAATCCCTTTTCACCTCAAAACTATTTTGTCTGGTACTAATATAGCCACACTATGTATTATTGTCTTTAGTGTATTTTCTCTGTCCTTTTATTTTTAATATCTCTATCCTTATGTTTTATAAGTGTCTCCTGTGAACAACATATAGTTGAGTTGATGTTTTTTAATCCATGACATTCTTTGTCTTTTCACTGTGGCATTTTTTATACATTTATACTTAATATTAATACTGATAGTATTTTGGTTTAAACTTCCTACCTTCTTTGTCCTGCAAGTTCTAGTTTCTTTTTCTTTCCTTTATTGTCTCCTTTTGAGGACTCTAGGAAAAGACCCTCAGAACTGAGGCCTGAGCTCCCTGCACCCTGGCTATAACTGGTAAAACCCGCAAGTATATATTGAGCTAATGGATTCCTCTGCAGAGGGGATTACCCAAAAGATGGTTAGTGTGTGGCTGACAGAAAGTGGAACCAGGACGTACACAAGGGAACCAGTAACCTTGTCTACTCCTGAGAGTAACCTGGACTCTTTGGGTTGGGCTTTGCATAGAATAAAAAAATAAGGAGCTAAAAACATGAGCACATTTCCTGTGTTGACCTGGGTGGGGACAAGTGTATCTGGGGGAGAGCAATGCTCTCAGTGCCCACCAAAGGTGGACTTCGGAGAGGTGCAGAACCAGACCACAGCTCCAGTCAAACTACACTCCTCTCCATCACAGACCATCCGATCCCTTTGTCTGGATTGCAGCCTCATCAATGACTTCCTCACCCACTTCTGTCCCCTCACAAGACATTACCTCTGCTTAACAGAGAATGGAAGCAGCTAGACCTCAGCTCCTTGACACCTGTCTTCAGCTGTCCTTACCCTTTTTGCTTCCATCTCAGAGAAAAAAACATTCCCCTCCCACTTCCAAAGTGAACCACTCAGCCTATACTCCTGACCCATAACTGAATTCAGTTATTTCTCAATCCTGTTCCTTCCCCAGCCAAAAGCACACTAAAGTCTCTATCCTAAATTATAATAGGTTTCCCACTTTCCCCTTAGCCACTGCTGTATTTAACTTTGGACAAAAGTAATCATTATCCAACTCTACTTTCTCACATTATTCCTCATCTGATCCATCTTTATCAGCTACCAAGTCTTATCATTTTATCCTAAAATTTTCTCTGGAATTCCTTTTCTCCTCTGCATTGGGTTCCTTACTCTGTGTGCATCATTGGGCAAATTATTTAACTCTATAAGCTCCCGTTTCTTTATTTTAAGTAGGGACAAGTTTCTTGTGACAAATATGACAACTTAAGATAAATTGCCCAGCACAGTACTAGCACATAGTAAGTGCTCAAAAATATAATGCTAGTTCCTTATCCTTGTCTTTTTGGCAAATTCCATTCCCTGTAATGTCTCCTAAGTGATGTTCCCAAATAAAGGAACTGACCTTGTTGCTTCTTTGCAGTGTGCAGGGCTCCTGTTGACCACAGAACAAAGTCAGAATTCTAGCATATTCCTCACAGACTCTCTCTGATCTAATCATGTGCCTCCAACATTACGTCACAGGCACGCTCCTCCTATTGGTGGGAGACAGGCTCTTCATGGGAATTCGAGAAAAGCATTTCAAGGATCCACACACGGGAGATGGTGATATGGCAAGGTGGTTTATTGGTGATGGCTGCCCCTGAGC
Organism: Myotis brandtii; assembly: GCF_000412655.1. Classification (NCBI taxonomy): domain Eukaryota; kingdom Metazoa; phylum Chordata; class Mammalia; order Chiroptera; family Vespertilionidae; genus Myotis; species Myotis brandtii. The sequence goes on from NW_005370372.1 coordinate 4,127,721, forward strand.
TTCCAACGTCCCATTTCCCTCTGTCCCGCCCTGGGAAAAGTCCAACCATGTCTTCAGCATGGCTGAAATAAAAATCAGCGAACAGAATTTCTGCTTTATAGCCCTCAGAAGCCTATGTGGTCTGTGGGCCCTGGTGACCGCTAGACCTACATGGTGCGGGTCCTGAGAAAGAGAGAGATTCATCTAAAATTATGTAGTCTCAGGCTTGGGATGAACCAGAAGTGTTTAAAAATAGCCAATCAGATTCCCAGTCTTTTGCAGGCTTCTGATGGTGTTCACACCCTGATGAATGATCCCTTTCCCAGGTTATGCAGAAACTGAGGCACAACGAGATTGAGCAATTTATCCAAGGTGACACACTCTAACACCCCAGTGGGCATCGGGGCACCTCTAACACTTAGAATCAAAACCTGGTGTTCCTGGGAACTCTGCAGTGCTCCAATTGCTGCTAGGGGTATGCAGGGAACAAGTTTTCTTAACATCTAGTGAGTCCATCAGTATGAGTGGGCTGTAGCTCTCCTGAAGTCCCCAGCCTCCTTCAAGACTTCACCTCCAAGTTGTGCTTGTCTAGGAAGGAAGGATGGAAGGTGAGCTGCGAAGGAAGCTGGAAAGACTATTTAAAAATTACACATAAGGGGGCACCTGGATTTGAACCAGGGACCTCTTGATCTGCAGTCAAATGCTCTACCCCTGAGCTATACCCCCTCAGATATTAATGTAGCCTAATTGATGCCTTTCATCTGAGTGGTAACACTGGGCTCTGCAAAATTAAGTACTGCTCCCTTCTAGGACTGACTTTATGAAGCTGCCAGACCAGCTCATAATAAGACACCTTCCCTCAGTTCTGCAGCTTCTAAGCCTCAGTTCCTGGGTGGGGTCATCAGAGAGGAAAAAATGAGAGAAGCTGCCTGTAGAAACCCCAAAACATTTCCCATTGCTTTTTTTGTTTTAGCCCAAGAGCAGCCCAACCATCTCCAAAACTACCCACCTATCTGGACTCCCAGTCCTTCACCTTTCTTCCTCCAGGGAGGACAGAAATGGGCTCTAATTCAGACAGTGTCACGGAGCTCCAATACTTGGTTGTGGAGGAGCAACACTGCAGAATCTAGGTTTCCCTTGTTGGAGTTGCTAAGCCGGCCTTTTGGCCATTGAGGCTGAAGCAAGTGTATGAGTGAGTTCTGGTGTGGAGAAACCAGCTCCCCAGAGGGCAATGTCAACCCTACGAGAAGAACCTGGATGCTATGATTTGTCTCCATAGGTCTGACCACCACTCCACTGTGCCAAGCTGTTTCGGTGGGAAGGTGAGATAACAATTTAGGTTGCCCATTTACTGTTTGTTCCTACAAAAGCTGCTGTATCTGCAGCTCTCTTCTGCTGCCCTGGAAAAGCCCAGCAAAATTCTGCAGAAGAGTCCCTGCCTTCTCTTTGAGGACCCAAAAGAGTTGGACAAATGAGATATATAAAGAGGGGGAAACACCGGATATCAGAAAGCAGTTGTGCAAGGGCTAATTTCAGGAAGGATCTAATTGGAAGAATTCTAATTTCAGGAAGGATCATAATTGGCAGGGCTGAAAGGAAACGGGAATATGAGCAACAGCTATGAATAGGAAAACCAAAGGAGTAGGGGGCACCCGGATTTGAACCGGGGACCTCTTGATCTGCAGTCAAATGCTCTACCCCTGAGCTATACCCCCTTACCTGTTATGCATCTATAATTAAATACCTTTTCACCTGTGTTGCAACACCCACATCTATGCACTGACATTTCTATTAATTCTTGGAAAGTTCTGGAGATGTGAAAAATTTGCCTTACAGCAAAATTAGCCAGTACCTTTTAGCCCCCAGAAAACTTCTCTGCTTACAATCTTTCAATCTCATCTTTCTTAGTACCACTTTAAAGGCACCTGTTTGGAAATTCGTTGCTTAGAGATGAACCATCCTTCCTTCCGCTCTTGGTAAACTCGGTCTACTTTAAACTTGCCTGCAGCACGCTCTCCCTGCCCCTCTCTCCTCCCCTACACCACAGGTGGGATTGGGAGTTTTGTGGCCCATCTCCTTCTTTGCTCTTTTTTCTTCTCACTACATCTACTTCTTGGCTTTTGACAGTGTCTTCAATGAATCCAGGAAGCCCCAGCAAATTATTATTATTTTTATTATTATTTGATCCTTACCCAAGGATATGTTTTATTAATTTTAGAGGGAGAGAAATATCAATGTGAGAAAGAAACATCAATCAATTGCCTCCTGCACATGGCCCAACCAGGACTGAACCCGCAACCTAGGTATGTGCCCTGACGGAACTGACCCCGCAACCTTTTTGGTGTATGGGGACGACACTCCAACCAACTGAGCCATCCGGTCAGGGCCCAGACAAATTATTTGAGTAATTTGGCCCAAGAGGCCACAACCCCCGTCCTGGAGCCCAGGAAGCTACCCAGCTGTCCCAAGAGACCTCATACCAGAAGGTCAGCACTGCTGAAGCAGCAGGGGCTGTGGAGGATCCAAGACCAGAGATGTCTCTGCTAGACGAACGCTGCTCTGAGGCGCAGCAGTGCGGACCTAGAAAGTGAACAAGCCCTTGCCAACTGGCAGGAACATGGGAGGCATCAGTGAAATAAAAAGGCCACATAGACCCCAAAGGGTAGAGAAAAGATACCTGCCCAAAGGGGCACAGGAGGCCTACGTCCTACCAACCCTGTCCCTCAGTGGTTCCAGTGCAGCCACCAGGTACTTGGCTGAGGACCTACGGAAGTGGTAGCTAAGCAGAGTGGTAGTTTTCTATCAGCTTTTCCACCAGCCCCTTCATGGTCCCACACCAGTGCTGAGATGGAGATTCCCAGATTCCCCTGTGTCTCTGACTTCACCACCTTGCCATGCTTGGGGAAGGCTCCTCAGTGACTGTTCTCTGGACTCTTACTTCTCCCAGCTCACCCCACAATTGTGCAAGGTCTTATTTCTGTTAATAATTCCCTCTATTCAATAACACTTGGTGATAGGCTGCTCTGACCGACACATCTCACTGGGTCCATTTAATTTTTCATTCGTGTATGAAATACACAAAAATTTACAATCATAGGTGTTCAGCCTTGTGAATACTAGAAAATAGAACACCTGTGTAACCCCACATCCCGATCAAGAAATGGAACATTACTCAGAGGTGGATGGGAAATGAGATAAGCGATGGAGTTGGGAATGTCTCTTCTCTGTGCGTACACATTTCTATAGCCTCAACCTTTGAATCATTTTAATGTTTTACATTTCCAACAATAAAGCAACAAGTAGGAGGAGGTAAACATAAAAATAAATACAAACAAAAACCCTAACATTGATAATATGACCACAAAGAAGAAAACACAGTGGTGTACATTCTAAGGGGGGAAAGGGAGATTGTGTTACAATGAGAGATGGAACTTGAGTTAATAAGTTGTTTTGGTATAACTTACAAAAACTATTTTTGTGCAAGTGAGTACATATATTGATATTTTGGGGAACCAGGATTCTGACTGAGTCCGGAAATGTAAATAAGGGATGGAGAAAGGCAAGGGAAAACTGGAGTTAGACTGGAATTGTAAGTAGCTGTATGAATACACACGCACACACACACACACAGTTCCTAATTCTGTCCTCTGAAAGGGGCTAGAAGTAACAACTCAGTTGCAGTGAGCACTCCTAATGTCTGAATTGTGGTTACTAAATGCCATTAAAAGGAACCAAGAACTCTTAGAGAAATGGCTGATTCCAGGGCTGGGCAAGAAACCTAAAAGATTAACAATGAAACATCCTGTGCCAGAAAGTTAAAAAGTGCTCAAGATCTGGTGGGGACATGCCAACTGAACACTGGGCCAGCCTGGAGACGCTCACCACTCGCTAACTTTGGGACAATTTGAGCATCAAAACAAATAATAGTAAGACTGTGTTATGTAGCTCATTAAATTAAAGAATTCATGAATCCATATTAAGTATTATTTTTTAGGTGGAGAAAGGGAAACTCTTCTTTACAAGTAAACTAATAAATGTAAAAGGAATGATAAAAGTATAAAATCACCATTTTATGACCATTGTAAAAATTTATTTAGGGAAGAATCATTCATGGATGCTAAATTTGTTCAGTGAAAATTGGTGGGGAACAAGATATAGAAAAATCTGTCAAACACACTTTATTATTTTTTTAAACACACTTTAATTGAATAATCAAATCCAACTTCAATAGTAGAACAAATTGACATCATTGCCTCTTGATGGAATGCACTGAGAAGGACATAATATCACCTATGTAGTCATTTTGCTAGAATATTGAATTTTAACAAGGAAATAGGCAAACTGTTTTCTCCAAAAGTAACCACTGTCGGAACTTTTAACACATTTGTTGACCTATTTTGGATTCTCCCAATGTTATGTTTGTGAGATCCAGTCACAGCCATGCTGTCCTATGTATGTTGACTGCACGCACATTCTGCAAAACAACTAGCTCTGACCTTTCAAGAATGTCAATTTCATGAAAGGAACCAGAGGACTAGAGAACTATTCTAGACTAAAGTGATCTAAAAACACATGACTACCACATACAATACATGAGCCTTGATTGGGTCTTGTATTGGAAATAAAAGACAATTATCAATGATATTGGGACAATGAAGACATACAGGATGGGGAAAAAGTAGGTTTACAGTTGTATGTGAAACAATTTATTCTTTTATTATTTGTGAATTGTATTATTTTCCATACAAACAGCTGTAAACTTACTTTTCCGCACTTTATATAGAATATAAGTTGCATAATAGATTGGCGATTTTCAACTAGTCTACCACAAGAATTTTTAAAACATTCAATACCTCGCCCTAACTGGTTTGGCTCAGTGGATAGAGCGTCGGCCTACGGACTGAAAGGTCCCAGGTTCGATTTCAGTCAAGGGCATGTACCTTGGTTGCGGGCACATCCCCAGTAGGGGGTGTGCAGGAGGCAGCTGATCGATGTTTCTCTCTCATCAATGTTTCTAACTCTCTATCCTTCTCCCTTCCTCACTGTAAAAGAATCGATAAAATATATTTAAAAAAAAAAAACATTCAATACCTGACTGATTTAGAACTAACCTCTTGTCCCTTAGATCAGCGGTTCTCAATCTGTGGGTCGAGACCCCTTTGGGGGTCGAACGACCCTTTCACAGGGGTCGCCTAAGACCATCAGAAAACACATATATAATTACATATTGTTTTTGTGATTAATCACTATGCTTTAATTATGTTCAATTTGTAACAATGAAAATACATCCTGCATGTCAGATATTTACATTACAATTCATAACAGTAGCAAAATTACAATTATGAAGTAGCAACGAAAATAATTTTATGGCTGGGGGTCACCACAATATGAGGAACTGTATTAAAGGGTCACAGCATTAGGAAGGTTGAGAACCACTGCCTTAGATCATCAAATAAAAATAAATGACAACAGCCAACACAACAATAGCAGTCCCATAAATACATAGGTCATATAATAGAGTTGTATCTTATTGGTGTTGCCACATAATAAAGTTGCATCTGGTTCGTTAATCCTTGATACTGGACATCCTTATATACACGTATAGGCACCTGATTTTTTAAAAAAGTCACTTTGGCCCAGCCAGTGTTTCTCAATGGCTGAGCATCAACCCATGAACCAGGAGCTCACAGTTCGATTCCTAGTCAGGACACCTGCTCAGGGTTTCAGGCTCGATTCCCAGTGTGGGGTATACAGGAGGCAGCCAATCAATGATTCTCTCTCAGCATAGATGTTTCTATCTCTTCCTCTCCCTCTCTCTGAAATCAATAAAAAAATTATAAAAATATTTTAATAGGTATCATTTTGATTGATTTACAATAATAATAATAAAAATAGTAATTGCCTACCCTTTTTGCTCCAAAGTGAGCCACACTAGCCAGGCAAAACAACTATTAACCTATTTTTTAATCAGATCATTAAAAAATATATTTTGTGTGTGCTGCAGAATTTTAGTAGTTTATGTGTGCCATGAAATGAAAAAACTTGAAAATTGCTGTAATAGATGATCGGATTGCATCACTGGTAAACTTCCTGAGTGTGTTGTGATTATGCAGGGGAACATATTTGTTATTAGAAAATACTTGTTGAAATATTTAGGGGTTCCAGGATATCTTCAACTAACTTTCTAATGGATAAGAAAGTTCCTGGCCTTTTGAATGCCCATAACAATTTTAGAATCAGTGTGTAATTATCTACATAAAAATTATGTGGTTGAGGTTACTCTGAAATCTATAGATAAAGGTGGAATGGGAACTGCTAAAGTTACTATATTTAGTGTCTCATTCTATTAACTTAGTATATCCCACCATTTTTGAAGTCTTTAATTTTTCTCCGTGATTTTTACAGTTTTCTGTGGAGAGATATTGTACATATTTGGTTATTATTTTTATTCTTTAGTAGTTGATGTCTTATTTCTTAATTTTAATTTTTTAAAATTTATTGATTTTAGAGAGAGAAGAAGGTAAAGAGAGTAAAGAAACATCATTTTGTTGTTCCACCCATTTATGCATTCATTGGTTGATTCTTGCATGTCCCCTAACCCGGGATTGAACTTGCAACCTTGGTGCATCGGACGACACTCCAACCAACTGAATAAATGACTTTACATGCTTGTTTTCCTAGGGCAGTTATAATTTCAGATATTCTCTTTTATTCAGATGAATCTAAAAATTGTCCCAGATTTTTCTCTATTTGAGGTCCAAATTACATCTCTCAGATTATCTCTTAGCATCAACAGGCCACATAAAACCTTTATTATTCAAAAACCCTGGGTTGTTTTTTTTTTATTTAGAAAATATGATCACCTTGATTATACACTCTTCATGACTATCACCAGGCTGAGGATTTGGAAGGTTGGCAGAATGGACTTGTTGACCAATTTCTACTGAGTTTTGTCCGTAGCCAAGCTAGAAGGAACTTGGTGTCCCTATAAAATATGCAATTTCATCTAACTAGCCTTTGATGTGACTGGCTTCCCTCCTTCCCCTCAAAAGCCATAGGCATTATTGTATTCATCACAAGTTCATCAAAAGTTGATGACTCAAGAGTCAGCCTTATAAAACAAAATCGATTGTAAATATGAGTCAGAGTCTGAGTAATAACCTTGCTTCTATTATCTATATATATAAAAGCCTAAGCAACCGAATGACCGGTCACTATGACACACACTGCTGGAGTGCCGCTCATCTGACTAACCTGTCCCAGCAGCCTGATGGCAGACACTCACTCCCTCAGTAATCCTGCAGGTCCGATCTCCAGAAAACAGGCCAGACACTGATGGACGAGTGCCACCGACACGATCCTGACAGCGCTGCCAGCCTCCTGGAAGTTGGCCTTGGGCACCACAACTGCTTCCCTTCCCTAGATGCTCCACAAGGAATAAACAATATAAAAGCGGCCGCCAGGTGGCTCCCAACAACCAGTGCGAAGGATGGATCCAGATTCCGGGCTGGCAAGGGTGTCCCACCACCCACCTGGAAGGCTGATCACGTCCAGGCGCCCCCCCACCCCCACCCCACCTGTGCACGAATTCGTGCACCGGGCCTCTAGTAATTAATAATGTCTGAATGTACATGATGAGAAACATAATTTTTGTAACTAAGATACTATTTTCAAAAGCTCCTGAAAACTTAGTTATGGGCATATTCAATAACTTTTGTTATTGAGGTTAAAAAAACAAATCTAAACACAAATTCTGATGCTTGGTTCATGTCTGGATTTTCCCACATTTGGAGTTTGCTGGAAATAAGACCCACCTATGAATCTGTACTCCTCATCTGTACTTGGCAAGGTGACCTCACTTCTGCCCTGGAGAGCCCAGGCCCTGAGTGGAACATGTGGTTCATGCTCACCAGCTTGTTCCCCAGGCTCCTCTGGGTGAGCTGCAGCCCTCCATGACCACACACCTTAGATTTTTCTAGGAGGGTGAAGGAGGTGGTGGTGGCAGTAGTAACAAACCAAAGGGGAGTGATGAATTCTTGGGACCACAGTTGATCATACCACATATCACAGTTAATTAAGATTTGTACTAAGTAATTACTTTATGCTCTGTAATCCTACCCTGTATCCAGCACCATAAGGAGAGAAGAGAAATAAGATATAACCTCTGTTCTCAAGAAACTTATAATCTACTAGAGACCCGGTGCATGAAATTCGTGCACGGGTGGGGTCCCTAGGCCTAGCCGGTGATCAGGGCCGATCAGGTTCCCTGCCTCCCCCCCTCCTCTTTCCCTTGCCGCCCATGTCTGTCGCCACCTACCCCTGGTTACCTGTCCCAGCCCTGGGCCTGGCCCCAATTGGGCAATTGGGACCTGCTGGCCAGGGGAGGGCCAGGGGGAGGAACCCCGGAGGTTGGCTGCCGGCCCTGAGGCGGGAGCCGGCCCTCAGCTCCCCCTGGGAAAGGGGCCTCATCTGCCACCACCACCCCCGGTTCTCCATTCCAGCCTGGGGGCCCGGCCCCTATCGGGCAATCGAGGCCTGCAGGCCAGAAGGAGGGACCAGGAGGTTGGCCCGCAGGCCCCATCGGTGATCAGGGCATGCAAGCTTGGGGCAGCTCCTGCATTGAGCGTGTGCCCCCTAGTGGTCAGTGCACATCATAGCGACCGGTTGTTCCAGTCGTTCTGGTCGTTTTGTTGTTCTGTTGTAATGATCACTTAGGCTTTTATATATATAGATGAGATGAGTTAGGACGCTATTTCATGTGTTAACATTTTTCTCTAAATGCCAACTGAATGGTACCAATATTGAAAGTTATGAGCTTGGCCAAGGCAGAGTTGGCTGCAAGCTTGATTGGAGTGGAAAGGCTCGGTGGGAGTTAGGGGATGAGCTGGTCTGGGAAAGACAGCCAAGGGCGGGGTGGACTCCAGGTTTATAAGAGGAGGGGAAAGGTTATGAGGAAAGGCATGGGAGTGGAAATTCTCATGCCTGCTTATGACACAGACTGGGCAAAAAATTGGAAATGGTGGGAAGACCATGGAGGTCTTAAATATCGGTCCAAAGGGGTGGGGTTTGTCTTTGTTCTTTTTGTGAACAGAGGCTGGGAGGCCATCTACCAGGGGTGCTTTGCAATGGATCCTTGCCTTAGGGGGAAGGTTGGGGGAGTCATTCTTTCCCAAACCTGGCTGTGTACCAGAGCCTCACCCCCATCCTAATCCCTATTAGAAGCTTGTTAAAAATACCTTCTTTTAAGCAAGTTTTCCCCACAGTACTCAGGACCCCTTCCTATTTTGATTCAATCGATCTGGGATGGGATCCAGAAATCCATGTCCTTCATGAGCTCACCCCAGAGACTCTGATGGAGCTAACCTGAGAATCTGCTAGGACAGGTCATTTCTACCCCAAAATGGCCCTGGCATAAAGCAAAAGTTGAATTTTTAAAAAATCATATCCCTGAAAACTAGCTCTTCTTTCTGATCACTTCATTTCTATCACAAGTGCACACTCCCGGCCCTTCAGACTCAGTACTTTAGCATTATCCTGGAATATTTTTCACGTAAACAACACAGGCAGCTGATTACCACTTCTCATTTCATATTCTTGACAGCACCCTCAGATCTGCCCGTTCCTTTCTGTTCCCACTCGGGCTACATTTAGTCAGACCTTTTCTCACCTCAAGCTTAGACTGCTGGAGTAGTCTCCTGATTAATCTCTTATCCCTCCAGCACATCGCCTTCCCTGTCTCTGTCAGCACCATGAGTGGCAATCCCTGGGAGCTGAGGGCAAAGGAAAACAGCCAGGCCAATATCAGTGAGGAACACACACACACACACACACACACACACACACCCACCCACACAGACCTCCCAAAATAGTTTGAATTAAGTGTCTCCCCCACCATCACTCCTGAAGAGGCTGCACTTTTATACACAACGAACGCATCCAGGGTGACCCCTTTGCCCTGGTCTGCCCAGGAGGACGAGAGAAAACGAGGGCATGCTGAGACCTCGCTGCTGACCCCCAGCCCCACAGAAGTCTGGAGCACGTGGTGCAGGTTCCTCTGCAGGAAGGAGCCACCCGAAAAGGAAACGGAAAGGAAATGCATCCTGTGGCCACAGGGGGGCCCCCTTCAAAGGCTCCTTCCGCCCCCCACTCAGGTTCACTTTAGGTCTTTTTCCAATTTATTTTTCTCTCTCCTTCTTGTTTAAAAATACTATTATTACCACAAACTACTATAAAATATTATTATTACAAAATTTTTAAATTTGAAAAAGTTAGAAAATGTATTAAAATGTCCTGAGGTCTCACTGTTATAAAGAAGACTCCTTAGACTACATGCTTCCAAACTGGTCATTTTATACACATACACTCATTTTTAAAAAAATAAAAATAGGACCATTCTGGACCGGCATCTCTTGTTTTATTTTCTTTCTTCTTGGACCGGCGTCTCTTAAAATATCAGGAACATCTTCCCATACCAAGTTCTTTACCAACATAATTTTAAATGATGATACTGTGTCCCACTGGTCATTCCATTAAAAATGTGTTTATGGGTAATAAACACGGTAGGGTGGCTGCCTACCGCGGTTTACCGAACCACGTTCCTATTGTTGGGGGGATTTTTTCCGTAAATAAGCAACGACACCGTAAGAAGCCCAACGCGCCCGGCAGGACCCAAAGCGGCAGGTGCGACGTAGCGG
>NW_005370372.1:4139183-4167952 GCF_000412655.1 Myotis brandtii
TGCTGCTGGGCGCCCCCACCCTCCCCGCATCTCCTTTCTCTGCCCACCGCCCTGCCCCCGTAGCTCCCCCCAGCGGCCCGGTGGCACCTGGGAGGTGTCCGAAGCGGCTTGGATTCCGCATTCACCCCGTGCCGAGTGCCCGGCTCGCTGGGGTCCGGGCGGAAGACAGCTGCCCCCGTGCGTAGAAACAGGCGCCGCACCAGCCCGGTTAGGCATGCTTCTGTCCGCACAGCAAGCCTGCAGGGTAGGTGCTCGCTCGCTCTCTCGTACGAAAGGAAAACCTGAGGCCTAGAGAAGTTAACTTGCCCAGGATCGCACAGCTAGGGAGGGCGTGCAAAGACAAGGTCGCTCTGTGTTCAGGAGCACGCTGCATGGGGCGCAGCAGGCAGGGGCACAGGCAGGAATAGTGCAGAACAGGTGAGTGTTCCCTGCACTGAGGTAGACATGCTTGCGAGGCGGGGGAAGCAGAGGGCACGGGCTGCCCTTGCAGTCCACACCCCTCCCGGCCTGAGCCTCTGTGATTTGAGCTGAGCTCGCAGGGAAGGCTAGGATTTCAGGCCGGGAGGACGGCTCCCGGCTCAGGGAGAGGCGGCAGTGCTCGCCTGTTCAAGGAACGGAGAGGTGTCCTTGCACCTGAAAAAGAGGGCTTTGGTCGGGAGCCTGCAGGAGAGAGGAGGCTGAGGGAGCGTTGGAAGGGGTTCCAACGCCTGGACTTCCACCACATGGGTGAAGAGCTGTTGAAGAATCTGGGGCTCTCTTACCATCAGCTCCTCTCAAGCACAGAGGTTTTGGCTTCCCTGGCAGGAGTCGGGACAGCCCCGTATTGTCCAGCCACCGTTTAATAAGGAGCTGGGCTTGAGCAGAAAGAGTCGCCACCTCCCACCAGGTAGTGTGAAAGCCTTACCCAGGGCCAGGTAAAAGTGGTAAGAAAACGGGAGGTGGGGAGGCCTCATTGTTTACAAAGTAGGAGTTTACTCAGGCCCTTTCTGCAATGCAAAGATTGTCATGATGGCCGACAGGTGCGCTTGGAGGCTGGGTGAGTAGGACTTCAGTGGATGGGGAGCTTCTGGAGCAAACTCTTGGAGGCTGGGATCATGATGGGGACAGGCGGTGGGGGGGGCGGGGGCGGAGGTGCTAGCCCAGTGCAGTCCCTGCAGCCCCTGGAAGGCAGGAGTGCCACGCACATCCAGCTTTCTGCCTGTCCAGTTCCTCTGAGGCCCAGCCAGAGCTCTTTCTTCTTCAGGTCAGAGGTCATCTGGTCCAGCCTCCCTGCAAACAGCCAGATCCTCTGGCCCCTGCTCAAACTCTCCTGTCACTTGTTTTCTGAGGTGTCCACCCATGTTCTAGTGCTCAGTGACTTTCCCTAGGTGCATCCACACTGGTTCCTAGTAGTCACTTCTTTATTTTGCAAATAGTCACTTACCATTTGTTTAGGAGTCATTTCCAGAATGTTGTAAGGTACTGTGGGTCCTCAGGCAACAGGCACGCCAGGAAGAGGCATGAATAGTGAGGACCGCCCCCCCACACACACACACTCTGACATGTGGGTGTCAGGTGGTCCAGCCCCCACCCAAAGCAAAATCTGCCCTTTCCTCAGTGTCCCCAACTGCCAGTCAATAAAGCCACTGTGGGAACTTTCCAGAGACAGGAAAGTCAGCTGCATGGGGAGGCTCCACGTCTGTGGGATGTTGCTGCTCATGCCAAAGTCAAACCTAATGGCGTTGTCTTACCTTCCCCTCCAATCTGTAAGGTGTGTCACAGCCTGGAGCAGCTACAAGAATGTCTGAGACACACACAGAAAAGAATGTCTAAGACCATAATTCTCCTCTTGGGAGGAGCAGTAGGAATAGTGACAGAAAAAGTCAGACTCTCGAGGGGCCTCGGGACTCATGTTATAGCAAAAAGCCTAACCTGGCTGGTGGAGATTTGCAAAAATGGTGATTTTTAATTTGGGGGGGGGGGTGGTAACTGGGTAGGGAACCAAATCAGATTGTCCTGTGGGGAGAGGAATTAACCACTAGGTTTTTATGTTTATTAAAAAGAGACACGAGCTGCTTTTAAAAAAGCAGTTGAGCAGCACTCTTGTTTGTGCCGTTTCAGTGAAGCAGCTGGGTTGTTTTTTTTGCTAGGTCATCATCAGTAGAGGTTCTTGTGTGATTATGATGGGAAGTGCTGGCTGGCCTCTAGTAAACCTGCAGTTTACCATTTCTCCACTAAAACACCCAGTAGTGCTCAGTCATCATTTGTTTAGCAGAATTGTACTGGGCGCCTGCCGCAGGCCATGCACCATGCTGTTAAAAGGGCCTGTGCAGCCTTCAGAGGTCATACAGAAGGGTGCAGGAGATAACCATAGGGCAGTGAATGCCACCATAGGGGTCTGCATGGCGTGCTGCAGAGGCCTGGAGGGACGGCAGCCCCCAGACTTGGGTGATGTGTGAGACACCCAGAGTAGGTGATCGTTAGACTGAAACCTGGCATGTGGCCCAGGGCATCCCCACTTTTCACATATGGGTTCCCACCCCTACTCCAGCTCCCCCACACCTAAGACAGCTGGGCTCACAGAACATGACTGGTGCAATGATCAATGCTGGTCTCTCTTTGTTTCTGGAAGATTTCTCCCTGGACAATGGCAGCTACCATTCAGGCAATGGAGAGGAAGATCGAATCGCAGGCTGCCCGCTTGCTCTCCCTAGAAGGTCGAACAGGGATGGCTGAGAAGAAGCTGGCCGACTGTGAGAAGACGACCTTGGAGTTCGGGAACCAGCTGGAGGGCAAGTGGGCCGTGCTGGGGACCCTGCTGCAGGAGTACGGGCTGCTGCAGAGGCGGCTGGAGAACATGGAGAACCTGCTGAGGAACAGGAACTTCTGGGTCCTGCGGCTGCCCCCGGGCAGCAAGGGAGAGGCCCCCAAGGTAAGCTGGGCACCTGGCGTGGGACAGCCCGAGGGGCTGTGCCTATAAACGTGGATGGCATGCGTGACACCCGAGGTTCCAGATGCCCATGACATGGCTGTCGATTTCTCCGAGCAGGAGTGGGGCAAGCTGGATGAATGGCAAAAGGAGCTGTACAAGCACGTGAGGAGGGGCAACTACGAGACACTGGTCTCCCTGGGTAAGGCCTGATAGTCATTTCTCTGTTCAGCGTTATTAGGGGAGTCCTCAGATCTCTCTTTTCATGCGGGTGGGTTTTATCACAAGGATATATAAATTACTGGAAACTTTGACCATGCAAAGAGTTATCTCTTCATTCTAAAGATGAGCGCTGGGTGACTGAGTTGTAAGGTCCCTTCCACCTGGCGAAATTCACAGGATACCAGACCGAGGTGGGGTGGCCCCTCACCTAACCAGGGGTGGAGCAAGGCTGTTTCCATTCCCCTGCTGAGGCTTAGAGAAGGCGCCTACCACTGACTCCAGGAGCTAATCCACCCACATGTGAGAAAGGCCTTCTCTTGTAGCTTTCTCTTACTGAGAGATGTGGCCTTGACTGTGACGCTCCTCTGCGTCAATGGAGAATGTGCGCAGACCATGCTTCTTGCGGCCAGTGCTGTCTTCATGCTCGAGACTTTGCTCCCCCAGACCCTGGGGCTGTTGCCACTCTCCTCATGTGATACCCCAGAAGGGCTGGGCTCTTTCTTCCTGGGCTCACTTCCTCTCGGGGTGTTTCTGTGACCCCAGACCTGGAGGCAGTGAGCATCCTTAGTGAGGATGGAGCAGGTGAAGGTGTGATGTTCTATTTCAGTTTGCAGAAATGTATCGCTTCTTAATGTAGAGACTATACCAGAGTTTCTTCACCTTGGCCCTGTGGCATTTGGGGCCAGATGATTCTGTGTGGTGGGGTAGCAGCATCCTGACCTCCACTCACAAGGTGCACCTCTCCTCCAGCCCTCAGGCCTGACAACCAGAAATGTCTCCCTGGGGATAGAATTGCTTGTGGTTGAGAACACTGCTCTGTGTCAATCAGGAAATTTAGTGTCTTGGCCATTCTGGGTTTCCCAGGCTGCTATCCCCAGCTCTGAATGGAACCACATGGCAAAAGCTAACCTTTATGTCTTTCCTCAGACTACGCCATCTCCAAGCCCGAGGTCCTCTCCCAGACTGAGCCAGGGAAGGAGCCGTGTGGCTGGCGCCGCACAGCCCCCAAGGTTCCAGATGTTCCTGTGGACCCGAGTCCAGGTGAGGAGCTGGGCGGGGGCCAGGGAGACGCTGGGCAGTCTGATGGAAACAGGAGTAAAGGGCCAGAGAGAGCATGGCCTTCTAAGTTTTGTTTTGTAGTTGAGTTGTGACCTATACCTTATTCAGCTAACACTCGGGAATACGTCCGAGCGTGGAAACAGATGGCAAACCCAGACTTTTAGGAAAGAAACAGAACCAGTAGCACTGAATTAGTGAAAGTGAAGGAAGGACATTGATAGGGAAGGTAGGCGTCTATTAAAGACAACATTGAGTTTCATGAAGAGTCAGCCTCTCCTCCACCCAAGAACTACATCTCATTGAAATTCTTTAGTTGTCTCAGAACATTAACCCATTAGCCACATATTAACCACACGTTTGCTATGATTTAGAACCAGATTGATTTAAGGAGAATCTGAATACCAGGTATCGCTGTCTCAGATTTTCCTAGAGCCAGTCAGCACCTTTGAAAGTTAAGGAAAGGACGGGTGGATGTGTGAGTCAAGCCACATGACTGAAGTAAGCCTGGCGGGGCTGTGGGGTAAACGACAGTCTGTCCCTTGACCAGGGAGACCCGCCTCCTCCTCTTCTGTCCCCGTCTGTCCCCCCATGCCTGGGCTTCCCTTTCTTCCCTTCACCTGTGTTGCTAAAGAGTCTTACTGTGTGTAATTTGTGGTGACTGAAATATGTCTGCTGTGTTTGCCGTTTCATTGCGACGACACTTTCACTTTTCCAAGAGCTGATGGTGTACAGAACCAGCCACACCATCAGTGGTCAGAGCATTCACCTGTTTAGGTGCCTAGGACAGCCTGAAAGCTAGAGGACAGCTTGACAAAGAGGGTTATGACACAGGATCTTGCAGTTTCTTAGTCTGGGTGGGAGGTTCACAGTGGGCTTGTTTTATTACATTTATAACATGAATGGTTTCTATACCATCATTAATAAGAGTGAAAGGGAACCTGGAAATAGGGCGGCTGCTGGTAAGACCCCCACATGCCCTGCCTACACATCGAGAATTGTGTATGGCCTTAATCCCCACCCGCCCCTGTCCAAGACCGGACCCCACTCACTCATCTCCTCTGGGCTTGGTGCAGCCCCTGTCAGACCTCCTCTCCAACTTCTCTCCAGCTCTAACTGCCGTGCTTTGTGGAACTCAGGTCTCAGCAAGACCTCCAACCCTCAGGCTCTCCTGGGTGTCCCTGCGCCACCATCCTTGCTCAGATGAGACCTGGGTCCCTGGGGGCCCGGTGTCCTCTGCAGCTTCCCCTTTCCCACACCCCCCCCGCCCCCGAAAAAAAAAGCCTGGCAGGGGCTGCTCTGTGCCAGGCCCCCCCTCCCTTGAATTACATGCTTTCCTCTCTCCACCGCCTTCTGCAGACCTCCCTCACTTATCTCTGCTCCTGCCATCGCTCTTGGCGATGGCAGTCCCACGAGGGTGGTCCTTTGAGCACCTGGCCTCTCTGTTCCTTAGCTCCCCACTCCCTCTCTGCCACCCACTCCCTGGTCATTCCCCTGACTGTTGGCGACAGCAGTGTACCTCTCCCATCGCCTCGATCTCAGCGCGCCCTCCCTGTCCTCCAGCTCCCGAGAGCCTTTGGGCCTGCTGCCTTTGCACTGCCGACCCGGCCACATTTCCCTCCTCACCCAGCCAGGGTTCCGGGCCCATCATCATCATTCTCTTGCACACACACTCAGCTCCCTCGCCCCTTTTATTCCTTGTTGTCCTCTAGCAAAACCATAATCCTGGTTTAACCTGTCTGCCATTCTGCACCAGCTCCCCAGCAGCTGCATGTGGCTGGAGAAAGCCCCACGTGCTCGCCATTTCTCACCTGGGATTCTGAGCGCAGTCGGCGTGTCTCCTCAGTCCATTCATTCAGTAGTCCAGAGGTTGACCAGCTGTGACCCATAGGCCAAATCGCCACCTTCTGTTTAGAATAGTTTTTATATGAAAATACATTATTTAATTGAAAAACAAAGCAAAACACACTTAGAGTCCTCACCATCCCATCTGCGCATCTGCCAGCATCTGTGCCCAGTTCTCTCTTGGCTCCTGTGACTTACGACAGACTGACAACCCTGTGGTCAGAGACCCTCCTCCACTGGGCACTCATTCCCATCCAGGCCACCTTCTCAAGGACTGTGGCTCAGCACTTCTTACCTGTCTCCCTCATCCCCGCCAGCATCTACCCCTGCTCATTCCCCAAAGCCTCTGCCCCACACTCCCTGCTGCCTCCACCCTGTCTTCCCACTATCCAGCCCCTTCACCTACTCCTGTCAAGGCCACCGGGACCTCCATGGTGCTAACAGTCCATCACCCTACCTGCCCTGTTGGTGACATTTGCTATTATTGATCCCTCACTTCCTAGATGCACTTTGCCTGATAGGACATCCTGCCCCCCTGGTGTTTCCCCCCAACTCACTCACCACTTTTCCTTTGCCAGGACATCCTGCCCACCCCCGCCCGGTGTTTCCCCCCAACTCACTCACCACTTTTCCTTTGCTGTGTCCTGTTGCTCTTTCTGACCTAACCGTCTTTCTTGCTGTTCCCCCAGCGCTCTAGGTACCGATCTCCGAGACTTTGCACCTGCTGTGTCCTCTGCCAGGACAGCTCTTCATATGTTTTCCTGCTCAATTCATTCCCTCCTTCTGGTCTCTGCTTAAATGTGACTTTCCCTAATCACCCTACTTAAAGGTGCAGCCCACTCCCCGCCTGGGAGTTCCAGCCTCCCTTTCCTGCCTTGTTTCATGACAGATACCATCATCTATTGTTATATTTTATATCTATGGATTATTGAGTGCATTTCATATTTATTTATGGATTTATGTAGTGTCTCTCCTCCCCCCCCCATTAGAATGTAAATTTCAAGAAGATAAGAACTTTGATCTGTTTTGCTCATATAATCATCTGGGCATCTAGAATACTGCCTGGCACAGAGTAGGAATTCAGTAAATACGTGTTGACTGTATGCTATGTTTCATAATTTAAAGTGTGTGTGTGTGTGTGTAAAAAATTTCTGATACAATTTAAATTCCGTTTTAGATCTCAGTCTTATTTGTCCCCGGGTAAATATCATATCTTTTCCACCCACATTTTAAAACGTCTATTATGTACATATGTAGGCATAAATAATCTATAATATATGTTTTTCTGTGTTTTGAAAAATTACGTAAATATCATATATTTATCACTCAATATTCGGTATTTCAGATTTATCCCTCTTGATGCATATAGATGTTCATCATTTTTACAGAAGCTTCATATTCCAAAAGCAACTGTATTACAGTTTATCCTCTGTCCCTCCATTGAGCTCTCTCTGATTTTTCTCTTATATGCGGTGTTGCAGTGAACATTCTAGAACATGCCTCTTTATGTACACAGGCTGATGTCTCCATAGGGACTAGACCGAGGGGTGGAACCCTGCATCACAGGGCGTGCTGGTCTGCACCTCTGCTGGGCTCCTGGTCTCTTCCGCGGGCACACGAGCTTGCACTACTGCCCAGCACTTAGGAAGGACCTGTTTTCTTAAATCTTTGCCCACTTTTCAGAGTTAGATTTTTGTCAATTGGATGCGGTTGAAATCATACCTTGTTTTAATTTGCATTTGAAGTTGAGCATCCTTTTCATAGGTTTATTTGGTTTCTTCTCCAGGGAAATGTCTCTTTCTGTTTTTCTACTGTTGTTTTCTTTTTCTTACTGATTCAGGACTTCTTTCTGTAGGTTCTCCACATGAACCCTTTCTTTGCCTTGCAGATACCTTCTCCCAGTCTGTGGCAGGTCTTTTCACCGTATAGTTCGCACATAGAAGTTTTCATTTGGGGTAGAGTCAGCATATCAGTCTTTTCCTTTATGATCCCTGCTTTTCTGTCTTAAGATACCCTTCCCTGCTCTAGCCAGTTTTGCTCAGTGGATAGAGCGTCGGTCTGCGGACTGAAGGGTTCTGGGTTTAATTCCAGTCAAGGGCACACGCCCAGGTTGTGGGCTCGATCCCCTGTGTGGGGTGTGCAGGAGGCAGCCTATCAATGATTCTCTCATCATTGATGTTTCTATCACTCTCCCCCTCTCCCTTCCTCTCTGAAATCAGTAAAAATATATATTTTAAAAGATACCCTTCCCTGCCTCTCCCCAGCTCAGAAAGACAGCCTTCATTATTTCTTATTAAACTTTTAAAGTTTTGTTTTTTTCACATTTAAGTCTTTAATCCATCTAGAATTAATATTTGTGTAGATTGCAAGGGAAAATTTTAAAAATTTCCCCCATGAGTACGTCTGATTTTCCCACAAAGTTTGCTGAACATTGTCTTTTCTGTGATGATTTGTGATAGCAGTTCCATGGGGAGCCAGGTTTCCATGTGGGCAGATGCAGTTTCTGGGCTCTGTCTGATGTTTCTTGGTCTCTGCCATCTCTGCACCCACACGGACTGTTGGAGCTTCCTAGGAAGCCAGATTCTAGGAGACCAAGCCTTTCCTACTCCTTTTCAGAACTTTTCATGGCTATTCTTGGACCTTTGTTCTATATGAGTTTCAGAAGCTTTATGGCAAGTTCTCAGAAAATCCTATTGAAATTTTGATAGGAATTGTACTTTATAATTTTGTTTCTGGAGAATTACCCTCATTCCAATGCTGAGTCCCTCTATCCATAGAAAGACTTATCTCCTGAAGGCTTCTATGTGCTTGAACAAGTTTTTACAGTTTTCTTCCGAGAGTTATTATTTGTATTCTGAATGGGATTTTTATTTTTATTTTATTTTATTTTATTTTTTATTGCTTAAAGTATTACAAAGGGTATTACATATGTGTCCTTTTTTTCCCCCCGCCCTTGACAATCCCCTGGCCTCCCCTACCCCCCAGGGGTTTTTTTTTTAAATATATTTTATTGATTTTTTACAGAGAGGAAGGGAGAGGGATAGAGAGTTAGAAACATCCATCAGCTGCCTCCTGCACACCCCCTACTGGGGATGTGCCAGAAACCAAGGTACATGCCCTTGACCGGAATCTAACCTGGGGCCCTTGCGTCCGCAGGCCTACGCTCTATCCACTGAGCCAAACCAGTCAGGGCAGGGGATTTTTATTTTTAATCCTCACCCAAGGATATGTTCTATTGATTTTAGAGAGGAAGGAAGGGAGAGAAAGAAACATCTATGTAAGAGAAACATGGATCAGTTGCCTCTTGTACGTGCCCCAACCAGGGACTGAACCTGCAACCCAGGCATGTGCCCTGATCGGGAATTGAATTCACAACCTGTCAGTGCACAGGACAATGCTCCAAACAGCTGAGTCACACTGGCCAAGCTATGTTCTGAATGGGATTTTTAAGTCAATAATATGTTTTAAGTAGTTATTACAGGTGAACAGCCATGCTCTGTGTTTAATGAAAGAGAAATTTTGCTCAACTCTCTTTTTAGATATAATGACCTGTCTATTTAGATTCTTTTAGGTTTTTTATGTGGACAATGGTACCCTTCACAAATAACACTTTTTAAATGTCTGTAACTTTATTTTTCTGCTTAGCAGTCAGGCTAAGACTTTGTTGAATAGAGGTGATGCTAGCTAGCATCCTTGTCTGTGGATGCTTCTAGAGTTTCAGCAGTAAGGATGATTTTTTCATCCTTAGACTTAAAGATTCTCTTAGCTTAAACAAGTTTTCTTCCCTGCTAGTTAAAGGGTTTTTTTGGTGGGAGTTTTTTTAAAATATATTTTTACTGATTTCGGAGAGAAAGGGAGAGGGAGAGAGAGATAGAAACATCAATGATGAGAGAGAATAACTGATCGGCTGCTCCTGCACACCCCACACTGGGGATCAAGCCCCCAACCGGGGATCAAGCCCCAACCCAGGCATATGCCCTGACTGGGGATTGAACCGTGACCTCCTGGTTCATAGGTCGATGCTCAATCACTGAGCAATGCCAGCCAGGCACTAAAGTTTTTATTGTGAACAAGTGTTATATTGGATCAGCTGTTTTTTTAAATATATTTACTGTGTATTTTATATAACAAACAAAATCACATACTGAACAAATTCAGATAAAGATTAGAGCAAGACAGTAAAACCCCATAACACCCTGCATAAGAAATAGATCACCACCAGACCCTTCCAAGACCCCATTGTCCCTCTCTGGTTCCAGGCCCCTCCCTTCCTCTTACAGATACACACACACACACACACACACACACAAAAAAAAATTCAGAACAAACATGATGGGTCTCTTGCTTTTCTTTACATTTTTATTTCTATGTATATATTTCTGAATAACATTTAATTTTGCCTGATTTTGAACTATATAGGAATAAGGTCATATATATTCTTCTTTAACTTGCTTTTCTCCTTTGACATGTTTTTGAGAGTCATCGTGTTTGTGTGGCACAGCTGTAGTTCATTCACTGTCACAGCTTTCGCCACGTTATCCCTTTCTATTTTGTGGATGTAACTCAGTGCATTTATTCCTTCTGCTGTTGTGGGTGTTTGTATTGTTTCTAACTCTTTTGCTTTTAAGAAAAATCTGTTGTGAAAATTCTTATGCATGTGTAAAAGTTTCTCTAGGTGTAGACCTAGGAGTGGAAGTGCCGGGTCGTAGGAAACATGCATGTTCGACTTTTCCAGGTAACGTCGGAGAGTTCTCTGAGTTGGTGGGACCAGCCAGGGCACAGCCGTGGGCCTGGTGGGCCCTGCTGCACCTCACCCTCGTCGGCCCTGGAAATGCCTTACATTTCAATTTCTGCCCATCTGGTGGGAGTGAAAACGGTTAAAATTTGTAGTTTAAAACATGTAGTTTTTCCTGATTAATGAGATTGAAAGTTGTATACTGTTTATGGGCCACTTCTCCTTCCTTTTCTATGAAATACCTATTTGCCTTTTGTCCATCTTTCTTTTCCGTTGTCTTCTCTTTCTTAGATTTGTAAGAGTTCTTTACATATTCTGAATATTAATCTTTTTGTCAGGTATGTGTATTAATGATGTCTTCATTTATGGTATATTGAACAGATGCTTTTAATATACTTGGATTTACTAGTCTTTATCTTTATGGTTTCTCCTTCTTATGTCATAAAAATTAAGAAAATTTCCCCTACCTCGAGGTTGTAGTACACCATCTCATGTTTTCTACTAAAAATTTTGCCTTTCTGTTCAAGTTCTGAATCCATCTGGAATGGATTCCTGTGGCAGTAGGGGGTCGGGACCCCAGTTCTTTCTCACGAGCGCTTTGGGTCTTCTTTCCCTGTGCTCTTTCAGGTAAACTTTCAAATTACCTTATCAAGTTCCATGAAAATCCAGATGGGATTGTGGTTGGAGTTGCATTCATTCTATTAATCATTTGGGGTAGAATTGGCCCCTTCACTGAGGCTTGTTATCTGTGAATATTTTAAATCCCTCCATATAACTCATCTGTAATACCTCCATGAAGTTTTGTGATTTTCTCCAAAAAAAGTCTTGAACATTTCTTTGTTAGATAGAGTCCTAGGTTCCTTTTTTTTTTAAAAAATCACTATTGTCGTGGGTACCTTCTTTAACTTGCATGTTCTGTTTGTTGTTCATAGGGACTGGGGGCTTGGGGCAGGAACATCCCTTTTCCAGTACATTTTCTTGTGTAGCTGGGGCTGTTATGTAACACCCCCCTCTCTGCCTCATTAGGCACCCCACCAGAGGTCCCACCACGGACCTATATGGTTAGAGAGTTTGGGAGCAAGGGTTGGGCAGCTGGCCGCCCCCGGGGACAGGTGGTCTCTGCTGCTCTGCTGGGGACAGCCTCTCTGACCAAGTGGTCTGGCAGGTGGCTTCCTGATTCCAGGGTCAGTATAAGAACCCCACTCGCCCACAGATAAAAGCTGCATCCTCAATTATCAATGAAAAAAATGGTTTACCCTCACCTGCCTTCTCTTTTGTTTTACATCTCTGTTAAAATCCAGGACAGAGGAGGGGGATAGAAGAGGGTAAAGGGGGGATAAATGGTGATGGAAGGAGACTTGACTTGGGTTGGTGAACCTACAATACTATATACACATGATGTGTTATAGAAGTGTACAACTGAAACCTGTATAATTTTACCAACCAATGTCATCCCAATAAATTCAATAAAAAAGAAAAAAAAATGACCCATAACAGAAAGATAAATGGTCATTGATGGGCTCCCTTAAAACTCTAGTAGTGTACAAAATCCATTTTCTTTCATTTATTGATATTTCTGTCTACGAAGCTTGATAAAATTTTCATTAATGCTAATTAGTTTTCTCATTGATGATTCTCAAATATTCTGAAGAGATAATCATATCATTTATGAGTCAGGAGAATTTTTTGTTTCTTTTAAAATATGGTTTATTTTTCTCATTTTCTTTTTTTAAAATATATTTTTATTGATTTCAGAGAGGAAGGGAGAGGGAGAGAGAGATAAAAACATCAGTGATGAGAAAGAATCATTGATTGGTTGCCTCCTGCTCTGGGGATTGAGCCCACAACCTGGGCATGTGCCCGGAGCGGGAATCAAACTGTGACCTCCTGGTTCATAAGTCAACGCTCAACCCCTGAGCCATGTGGGCTGGGCTCCTTGGTACCTTTTAAGATTTTGTCTTTACTGTTATTCCATTTTACAGAACATTGTCGAGGCTAATATTTTTTAATTCCTACTTAAGAATTGGTGTGTCCCTTCAAACTGTGGGCTCGTTGCCTTCAATTTGGGAACATTCACAATCATTATTTCTTTACATATTCCTCTTTACTCATTTCTCTATTCTCTCCTTGGATTTCCCAGCGTGTGTGGGAACTTCTCATTCTGTACTCCATGTCTCTTATTTCTCTCTCCTTTTTTTATCTCTCAATGGAGTGCTGTCGATTATTTTCCCAGATCTGTCTTACAACTCACCAGTCTTCTCTCTAGTTATGTTCAGTCTATTTTTAAGCCATCCATTGTGTTTTTCATTATTTTGTCATTTCTAGAATGTCAAATATATTTAGTTCTTTTTCAGATCTGCCTTTTAAAAAGTGGTTTGCGCCCTAGCCAACTTGGCTCAGTGGATAGAGCATCAGCCTGCGGACTGGGGGGTCGCAGGTTCGATTCCGGCCAAGGGCACATGCCTGGGTGGCGGGCTTGGTCCCCAGTAGGGGGCGTGCAGGAGGCAGCCGATCAATGATTCTCTCTCATCATTGATGTTTCCATCTCTCCTTCTCCCTTCCTCTCTGAAATCAATAAAGAAATATATATATTTTTTAAATGGTTTGCTTTTCTTGCCTTAGAGATTCTGTTCCTTCCTTTATTTCTTTGAATATTTTAGATATACTATACTGTATCTTTCAGCTTATTCTTTTTTCTGTAGTTCTTGGAAGTGAATTCTGCAGTAACTGTCATGCCATTTGGCTCCTCTTCTGGTTTGTAAGTTTAGTTTTTTATTAAGGACCCCTGTGGGGCAGGTTTCATTTACCTGTGCTGGGCCTCCTGGGTTGCCGTGGTTCTCAGTCAGTCTTTGTGTGAATTTCTCAGGTTAGGGTCCCTACATCGTATGGGTAGTATGAATTCAGTGTGGACATGGGATTCTGATTTCTTATGTGTGGCTTACCACCCATGGCCCTGGACAAGAGGGCAGCTTCCTTAGAGGCCCCTCAGATGGAGCTTTCCTGGTCCCTGTCTCACAGCTGGGACAGAGCCTATGGCTCCTGGCTTCATGCAGGCAGCTCATCTCTGCTCTTGCCTCACTTGAACATCAAAGCCCCAGCCCTTAAGGCTTGCATTCTGTCCCAGCAATTTCCTGGGTCACTTAGCTCCCACTCAACTCTTGCTTTCACTTGTGTTTGTCCTTATTCTCATACCCAGGATCTTTTTCTTTCTGCTCACTTAAATACCGGTGTGTGTTTGAAAGCAGGACCTCCGCAGGGCGGCTCAGTCTTTCCCATGTACCAGTGGTCTAGCCCTGAGAATGTGTTGGTGTGTTCCTCACCCTTTCCCACCCGCCCCATGTGCTCAGTGCCATGTGCTCAATGCCATGCTTTGCTTGGAAGCCCTTGCAGGCCCTGTTTGCCCTTCTTTCCCTTCTTACCAGGCTCTCACGCTGTGTGACCCTTGAGAGGTCCATTTCCTTGCCTGGCTGTGTGTCCACCTCAGGGCCAGGGAGCCCTGAGGCTGTGCTCACACACTCTCCCTTTCTTAGGCTCGGGAGCGCCGGTTCCTGCCCCTGACCTCTTAATGCAGATCAAGCAGGAGGGCGAGCTCCAGCTCCAGGAGCAGCAGGCTTTGGGGGTAGAAGCGTGGGCAGCTGGACAGCCAGATATCGGGGAGGAGCCATGGGGCCTCAGCCAGCTGGATTCCGGAGCAGGAGACGTCTCTACAGATGCTGCTTCTGGTGAGTGGCTCAAACTGGGAGCAGATACCAGGAACGAGAGGCAGAGCCCAGGGCAGGCCTTGGGGTAAGGAGTTCCTGGGAGCCACATTATGGGAACAATGGGCTTTCAAACATCTGGCCTGAGTAGCTTGGAAGTTTCCTCACTTTAAGACAGGACCTGCACTAAAGGACACCTTGGGCACCTCTGGGTTTGGTGAAGCTCTTGCCCTGATATTTCTCTGCCTCATTCCATCAGCTGCACTTTTCTTGCCCCCAGCATTGGGCACTTAAGGCACCGTTGCCTTACATTAAGGAGGGGCGATATGAAATAAGTCAGTGACCCCTGAGCCTCCTGGTGCCTCCAAGAGGGGAGCAAAGGAAACCTGGTTCAGGAGCAGTGGGGGGTTCTGTCATGCAGCATGCCCGGGGTGGGTCTCAGGGTCTCTTCTTTCTATCCTGTGGGGTTTTTTCCTGCTGCTTCTGTTCTCTAACCCACAGGCTCTGATCTCTTCATTGCAGGCGTCCACTCCAACTTCTCAACCACTATCCCACCTACTTCCTGGCAGGCAGATCTCCCTCCCCACCACCCCTCCTCCGCATGTTCAGACGGGACCCTGAAGCTCAACACGGCAGCCTCCACAGAAGGTACAGGTGGCAGAGAGAGGGTGGGAAAGACTCACAGCTGCCCTGCAGGCTGCCTAGGCCCCGGCTGCCTCCTCATTGATGAGCTGCCCTGCCCTGTCAGCCCGCAGGTATTAGGTATCTGGGATGTTAGGACTCAGTGGTCTGTCTTTCATCTCTGTCCAGATTCTTAGGCGTGGACAGCCTTCCTTGGGCACGTCCATATTGCCAGCCGTTCTTTTCTCATGTTAACCAGTCAGTGCTCATAAGCCAGTCCCTTGAGAGAATGCACCTCCTGCTCAGGCTCAGAACCTGCCTCCTCTTCCTCTTCAGCAAAGAAAAAACAAACCAAGCCAGAAGCACGTCTTAGATATCAGCACTACCAAAGACAAGTGTCCAAAGGCCAGAATTGGGAAGAAAACTTCCAAATTTATGTATTATTTTTCTTTTTATTTCTATTTTGTAGGCCTGTTATCTGTTACTTTATATTTTAGCACTCCAAAAATGTGCTAAAAGCCTAGATCCCTGATACAAAATTTCAGGAAATGAAATTCAAATATATTTACATAATCACATTTTTACTGTTTACTAATATTTTTATTATTAGCTAGCTGGCCACATTTATTGGATGCTTGCTGCATGCCAAATCACATGCAAGGTGTCTTCAGACGTGTTATCTGGGAACCCTCATACAGCCCTATGACCAGGGTTCACAGATGTGCTGTTGGTTAAGAAATTACCCTGCAGTCCTGGCCAGGTGGCTCAGTTGGTTGGAGCATCATCTGATACACCACCAATATTTTTTTAAAAGGTTGTGGGTTCGATTTCCAATAAGGGTACATACCTAGGTTGTGGGTTCGATCCTTAGTCGGGGCAGGTACAGAGGGCAACGGGTCAATGTTTCTTTCTCACCTTGATGTTTCTCTCTCTCTGTAAATCAATACAAAGATATCCTTAGGTGAGGATTTTTAAAAATCATCCTGCAGCCCACAGCTGGTCTGTGGGAAGCCGCAGAGCCACCTCACATGATCCCCAACCCAGTGCCTTTTCCCCTCCAGTACATTGCCACCGGCGGTCAGAGTTCCTTCCTCAAGATAAATTCTTGATTAGCCTTAACAGCCAAAGTAGAAATGAAATCCCGTAAGCAGGTGCGATGGTGGTTTTGCTTGCAATGAAGGTACTAGTACAGGGATGTCCTCACATGGGGTTTGAAGCAGCCTCATGACCATCTCTGGGCGCTCTGCTGAGCTGGATCCTGTGGCTTGGAAACCAGGGCTCCGTGTGCTGGTAGGGGAGGAGGAGCTACTGAATCTCCAGATGAAAGTATCAGATAATTGCTCTAAGCCCAGGAGGGGACAGAATGATATCTGGTCTTTCTGTCTTTCTCAGCAGATGTAAAAATTGTGATAAAAACTGAAGTCCAGGAAGAGGAGGTGGTGGCCACACCAGTGCACCCTACTGACCTAGAGGCCCACGGGACCCTATTTGGACCAGGCCAAGCCACAAGGTTTTTCCCTAGTCCTGTCCAGGAAGGCGCCTGGGAGAGCCAGGGCAGCTCCTTCCCCAGCCAGGACCCTGTGCTCGGGCTCAGAGAGCCCGCCCGGCCTGAACGGGACCTGGGAGACCCCAGCCCCACGGTGGCCCAGGACGAGACCCCACCAGGGGACTGGCTCCTTGGGGGAGTCCGGTGGGGCTGGAATTTCAGGTGTAAACCTCCTGTGGGTCTGAACCCGAGGACTGGGCCTGAGGGGCTGCCCTATTCCTCCCCTGACAACGGAGAGGCTGTGCTGGACCCAGGCCAGGCCCCGAGATCCTTCAGTGACCCCTGTAAATACCCTGGCCGGACCAAAGGCTTTGGCCACAAGCCTGGCCTCAAGAAGCACCCTGCCGCGTCTCCCGGGGGACGGCCCTTCACCTGCGCCACGTGTGGGAAGAGCTTCCAGCTACAGGTGAGCCTGAGCGCACACCAGCGCAGCTGCGGGCAGTTGCCCGATGGGGCGGCTGGGGCGGCAGGGGCTGCACGCGATGGAAGCGCCCTGCGGTGCGGGGAGTGCGGGCGCTGCTTCACGCGGCCAGCCCACCTGATCCGGCACCGCATGCTGCACACGGGTGAGCGGCCCTTCCCCTGCACGGAGTGCGAGAAGCGCTTCACTGAGCGCTCCAAGCTCATCGACCACTACCGAACCCACACGGGTGTGCGGCCCTTCACCTGCACCGTCTGCGGCAAGAGCTTCATCCGCAAGGACCACCTCCGTAAGCACCAGCGCAACCACACGGCGGGGGCCAAGGGCCCGGCCCGGGGCCAGCCGCTGCCTCCCCTCCCAGCCGCTCCCCCGGACCCCTTCAAGAGCCCTGCCTCCAAAGGACCCTTAGCCTCCACAGACCTTGTGACTGACTGGACTTGTGGCCTGAGTGTCCTGGGACCCACCGAGGGTGGGGACCTGTGAGGCACCCAGGATGGCCAGAGTTGTCTCAGCCTCTGACCCTTGAGGGCCATGAGTGTAAAAAGTCCCGTTTCCAGATGTCCTGGGGTGGCGGCCAGCGCAGAGGCGGGAGTGGAGACTGGGAGACCAAACCCCCAAGTTGCTGAACTGATCACTGGAAGAAGAGAAACTGTCAAACAAATACAGCTTCCACCTCTGAACAAAGTAGAACTCTCTGATTGTGAAACAGCACCATAGAATTTTAAGTAACTTAATTACAAAACTCTTTTTTAATTCTTGAAGAAGCTGAAAAATAGTCGTAGTACCAGTTTAAACTTTCTAGCATATTTTTGGTTTCCGGAGCGTGTTTATGTGGGCTATGTCCTTACCAAGTCTGACGTGAAGGTCGGCGGGGCTGGGGACACAGTGAGGAGGGACACGGACCAGACCTCCCCTGGCCCCACTGACTCCTAGGGAAGAGATGGTCTTAGCAAAAAGTCCTGGGGAATTGAGACCCTGCTCTGCCCAGGCCTGGGCTAGGCTCCAAGCCTCCTGGGACCTGAGACCAGCTGGGTGCTGTGGAACTGCAGCCTCATCTCAGCAGGGAGAAGGACTCATCCCCAGAGCAGCCAGCTTGCCTCTCCACCTGATAAGGCCCCCCAACAGTGCGGGCCCTACTGTGTGTTTCCCTGTTAGGGGCCACTGGCCATCCCTATCAGACTCCTGGGCTGACAACCCACCTGGAGCTGCTTTTCCACTCCAGCAAAATGCTTCTGTGTCCTTTGTGTAGTGTTTTTTCATTGTCAAAATTCTTTCACATCATATCTCATTTGTTACTGTGACTTTGTGAAACACGCAAGGCAAGTCTTGTTAGAGATGAGAAATAAATTAACTCAAAGGGGATATATCCCACTAAGCCTTGCACCATGGGGGCCAGTGGGGGGCAGCAGTTGGGAAAAGCCTCAGGTTAGACATGGCTTATCCTCCAGAAGTTCAGTTTGGGGAAGGAAAACTGTTTTTGCCCTCTCAGAAGATTTGTTCCACATGTGCATGAGCAAAATCGTCAAGCCTCAGGCTTTAGCGGAGCCCAGGCCCCCCCGGTGTGTGCACACCCAGCAAGGTCTGAGAGGCTGGGTATGGACGATGCTCCTCTGCTGACATCCTAACAGTGGTGGACATCGGCCCAGGTTTCTTAATTTTACCACAGTGCTGTCCCCAAGTAATCATTCCTGTTTTTTTGAAGCCGCCTCTGGATCCCTTATCCCCCCCCACAGAGGAGAGACCAGGGCTGCTATTCACTCGGCTCCCCCATGTGTACTTTTGTTAGGCAATAGACTAGTTAAGAAAATTGTTTCTCTGTACTGTATATTTTGTACCTGTTTACACCTTTAATTGATATAACTGATATTTTGAAAAACACATGAAGAGGAAATGCCCTGTTAAAATAAAACCTAACCAGCACTGAGGTGGTTTGGTGGGTTTCATTCTTAGATCTGCGTCTCTGGTGCTGCTGCCTCTAAACATGGCCCCCCAAGGCTGTGTGGTCAGCTCCCCAGGCACTTGGTCACCTTGGACCCAGGGAAGTGACAGTGCCTAAGAGCTTTGAATGGAAGATTCTGGAGACGTTTGGAGGGGTTTATGTAATTTAGTCCTAGGTAATTTGATATGACGCACATGAGGACAGGAAGGTCAGGAGAAAAAGTGCAGAACATCAAAGCAAAGCTGATGCCAGATGTTTTCTCTTTGCATCTTCTGGCTCAGCCAAGGCGAGGAAAGGATGGGCAATGCCTGTAGTTGTGTCTTGGAGTCAAGTCTGCCCCATGGCATTAGACCCAGGCTGACATCCATATTCCCACCAACCAGAGGTAACAGTTATCTCATGCTTTCATCTCTTCCACCAGCCCCCTTCCAAGTTCTCATGCCTTCTCTCCCTCTTGCCCATGTTCTCTGCATGCAGGAAACTTTTCATGCAGAACCCCCAACCATTTAGTGGTTCACTGGATGGATGACTTGGAAGCATCTGGCTCGGCTGCACTCTTCAAGACAATATGGGAGGAGAGGGTTTAGATAAGGGAGGGTGCTGAGTTGAGTTTCAGACATCCAAAAGGGGGTTCCCAATCAGTAGTTAGGGAGACCACCAGTGGCGGGGACCCAACACTGTTTCCAAACTCCTGGGAACTCTCGCTCTGAACCCATTGCTCTGCAGCATTCTGTTTAGGCCATAGCACAGTGATCCCTTCCTATGTTAATCTTATGTTGCTGCTGGACAAATTAACACAGACTTTGTGGCTAAAGCCAACACAGATTTACCCGACAGTTCTGGAGGTCAGAGGCCAAAATGAATCTCATGGAGTTAAAATCAAGATGTCAGCTGGGCTGCTCCCTCTGGGAGTCCAGAGGAGAATCTGTCTCCTTACCCCTTTCAATTTGCAGAGGGGCTTGCATTTTAGCACAGGCAGGACAACTCTTTCATCTCACCCTCTAGGTGAACTGAATTGCCTGCCCTTCCCTGAGCGCCATGTTGTTCCATGTGTCTACACTGTTTAGTGTTGTTCCTGCTGCATACAGTGTCGCCCTTCCCCTCACCCCCAGCCATCTGGTATCTTTCTTACCCTCAGGTCTTGGCTTAGTGTCCCCCAGCTGTGCCCAGTCTCTGCAGGTAGAACTGATGCTTCCCACGTTTCTCTATGGACCCTTGCTCAGACTCCTGTTAGCTTGTTAGACTCTCCCTGACTTTGTATATAACATCTTCCTGGAAATGTGTATAAAGGTGTATGTATAAAATGAGACAACAGACTCACAGACACAGGAAGGCTTTATTCCCTGGCAGCTATAAAAAGAAGTTCCTGATTTGGTATAATTGTCAAACTCCCTTTAAACCCTGAGTATTGTACAATGTATACATGATTCCTTAAAAATATTAAAAGCATAATTTAGACAATAAACATATGCAATTTCTGTCTTTAAAAAAATTTGGTCAAAAGTAAAAAATGGGTGTTCTCCCACCAGGGAGCACACCCATGCCATTCCCTTCCCCCTATTCTCCCTCCCCTTGGCACGTGTCCCCTAACCTCTAAGGCAGCGGTCACCAACCTTCCAGACCTCACAGACCACCGGTTGGCGACTGCTGCTCTAAGGGACCTTATGAGACTTGCAACCAGGGGAGCAATGGGCAGCAGCAGCTCATCCCAGGCTAATCCTCTGAACCTGTCTCCCAGTCCCCCTTTTCCCCTTTTCTCTGACTTCCCAGTGAGCTAAGGCAGCCCAGCGTAGGCTCTCCTGTTACTTCTTCTATGCCCTTCCATGTTTCACTGCCCTAGTATGTTTTTGCTGTGGTCAGTAAATTCTTGCTTTTCTACAAAAAAAGTCAAAAAAATGTGCATATCATGGATTATATATCCTGAACACACTCCTGATATAAACATCTAGAAGTTCCAAATGGGATATAGCTAACATAATATTAAATATAAAGATAAAATAGAAAGTAATACATGAAAATCCAAGTGTGCCAGAAATGACAAAACTAAACACCCACTGTAAGCATTCGAGGAGATGCTGTACCTACCTGCTGTGGGGTAAGGAGTTGGAACTGACACCTACAAATAAAGTCCCTTGAAGGCTTTGTCTTCAGAAAATACATAGTTTAGTAAAAATGCATCCCAATACCAAAAGCTGTATCCTCAGGAAGTAGATGTTGAGACAAAAGTACAAGAGGTTTATTGGGGAACTAGAAACCCAGTGCACAAAATTTGTGTACAGGTAGGGTCCCTAGGTCGGGCTGGTGATCAGGGCCGATATGTGGGTCCACTGGCGGGTGGGGCTGACACCCGCCTTGGTGGCGGCCTGGCACCGCCCGCTCATCGGCCCTGACAGGAGGGCAGCTCCTGCATTGAGCATCTGCCCCCTGGTGGTCAGTACGCATCATAGTGATCGGTCATTCCGCCATTCGGTTGATTTGCATATTAGGGTTTTATTATATAGGATAATGACTATGAAAGGTAAAAGGGAGAAGCGGGGTTTTGCATGAAAAGTCTCAGAACAGGATATAGATCCAACATCTGTGAAAGGAAAGGAGAGGAAGCAGGTTCAGGCAGCAGGAACAGAACATGAGCAGCTCTGACAAAGTTTTAACCAACTGAACACAGGGTTCTAGAGCAAATATTGCCTGGTAGAGGAGTCTTGTGCTGGACAGAAATGACCAGGCCCTATGAACATACCCACTGAGGGCTGGGGCTGCCCAAGAAAACTGTGGCCTTACCTTAAAAGCCAAGGCATTTCTCTGGTTGGGATGGCTCAGCAGCCAATCAATGTTTCTCACATCGATGATGTTTCTCTCTCTCATCTTCTCTCTAAAAAATCAATGAAATCCCTAACCGGTTTGGCTCAGTGGATAGAGCATCGGCCTGCAGACTCAAGGGTCCCAGGTTCGATTCTGGTCAAGGGCATGTACCTGGGTTGCGAGCACATCCCCAGTAGGGAGTGTGCAGGAGGCAGCTGATCGATGTTTCTCTCTCATCAATGTTTCTAACTCTCTATCCCTCTCCCTTCCTCTCTGTAAAAAATCAATAAAATATATTTTAAAAATAAATAAATAAATCAATGAAAATATTTTTTTAAAAAGCCAAAGCATTTCCTGAAGGAAATAATAACTGGAACAGTCAGCTGAATCACTCCTTGCAGCTGAATGATGGGTTCTTGAATAGAGATCTGAGTGGCATAACTCCATAGCTGGGCTCTGGGTGATGGTAGTAGATGGGGCAGTATCTTTCTTGAAAATCTAAAACCACAGCTATTGCCTCATGGAGTTTGGGATTCAAATTTACATCCCACAGGGCTGATAAATTGACATAAGAACTGGAATTGGGCCAATGCTAGCACTTGAGGTTTCTGGCTGAAGGGAACTCAGGAACAGGAGGAACTACCCCACAATCCAGACCACAAAACTGGCTCAATATAAGCTCACAATTAAAATGTTAAACCCACAAGGAAACAGTCCACCATTAGTGAGAACACAACAAACAGCAGGACCAAAAAACCAGGAAGTTGAGTCTGGCCTGCGTGGCTCAGTGGTTGAGCATCAGCCTATGAATCAGGTCACAGTTCAATTCCAAGGTTGCTGGCTCCATCCCCAGTGGGGGGCATGAAAAAGGCAGCTGATCAATGATTCTTTCTCATCATTGATGTTTCTGTCCCTTCTCTGAAAATCAATAAAAATGTTTTTTAAAAAAAACACAAGAAGTTGAATTTATATAAATATCATCCAAAATAGAACATAAACGTGATTCGTTTCATACGGTATAAAACTAACAGGGCAGAAAGTGGAAGAAGCATGGAAAGGCATTGTAAATACAAATCACCAAACCTTAAGAAAAATCAAGTTACTATTATAAAGAAAAATTTGAAAACAGAATTTCTAAAAATAAAACACATAGTCAATGAAATTCTTAAAAACTCAATGGGTTGGATAAACAGCAGACCTAGACACAGCTGAAAAGAATTAGTCAAATGAAAGATAGATGATGAAAGTACACACAGAATGAAAGACACAGAGAGAAAAAATGATGGATGGAAACATACGTTAAGAGCACAGCCTACAAACATCTACCATACATCTCATCAGATTTTCTCATCTACACTGCTGGTGGAAATGAACACATTGTATGCGGGAAACGTATTTATACGTTTTACTTATACGGTTTACGTTGACTGGTAGTAGAGCGCAGGACATGTATTAATACGTTTTTTATAGACTAGCGGTAGAATGCGGGTAACGTATAAATACGTAAACTTACGTAAACTGTTATCGTAATTTTACTGAACGTTGCCATTTGCGTAAAAAATTAGCAAAAATGGCCTGCGCCACCTGTTAGCGCGCGATAAAAACTACCCGCAAACAATGTGTGAAAATGGCAGCCACTTTAGAATTCTGGCAGTTCCTCTAATGATTAAACATAGAATGGCCATACAATCCAGCAATCCTATACATCTGCACAATGGAATACTACACTGCTACAAAAAAGAAGGAACTTTTACTATTTGCAACAGCATGGATGGAACTGGAGAGCATTATGCTAAGCGAAATTAGCCAGTTGGAAAAAGATAAATATCACATGATCTCACTCATATGTGGGATATAATGACCAACATAATTTGATGAACAAAAATAGATCCAGAGACAAATGGCAGGGGAGGTAGGGAGGGTTAGAGAGCAACCAAAGGACTTGTATGCATATATATTAGCATATCCAATGAACACAGACACTGGGGCAGTGGGGGCTTGCCTGGGGGCGGGAATGGCTGTGGGGGGAGGATCAATCAGGGAAAAAGGAGATATGTGTAAAACTTTAGACAATAAAAAAAAAGAAGTGATCACATTTACACGGAAAAAATAAATAAATAAGAGCCTAATATGCTAAGTGTCCAATTGTCGAGTTGGCCATTCAACCAAACAAAGCATAATATACTAATGATATACTAAGGCCGCTAACCACTCACTATGATGTGCACTGACCACCAGGGGGCAAACGCTCTGACCGGTAGGTTAGCCTGCTGCTGGGGTCTGGCCAATAGGGACTGAGAGAGACAGGCTGGACATGTCCTGGAGCCCTCCTGCAGTCCCTCCCTGGATGGTCAACCTCCTGTGCCCTTCCCAGGCCTGATTGTGCACTGGTGGGGTCCTTTGGCCTGGCCTGCGCCCTCTTGCAATCCGGGCTGAGGGACCAACCCCCCGAGTGCATGGATTTTGTGCACTGGGCCTCTAGTTTCACTATGAAAGATTTGAAAGCAGGTATGCAAATAAATATAAGTACATGACTGTTCATAGCAGTATTAGTCATAATAGACAAAAGGTGGAGACAACCCAAATGTCCATCAACTAACAAATGGATAAATAAAATGTGGTATAGCCATATGATGGAATATTATTTGACCATAAAAAATGATTGAACAACTAATACATGCTACAACATGGATGGACCTAGAAACTATTATGCTAAGTGAAAGAAGCTAGTCACAAAAGACCACATGATATATGACTCCATTCATACTAATGTCCACACATTGATAGAAACAGAAAGTATATTAGTGGTTGCACAGGGCTGGTGGTGGAGGAGAATATTAGGAGTAGGGATAACTAAAACATATAGGGGTGTTTTTTTTGAGATAATAAGTGTTCTAAAATGGACTGTGCTAATGGTTGCACATATCAGTGAATAAAAACCATTGAATTGTACATTTTATTTTTTTAAAAATATATATATTTTATTGATTTTTCACAGAGAGGAAAGGAGAGGGATAGAGAGTTAGAAACATTGATGAGAGAGAAACATCGACCAGCTGCCTCCTGCACACCCCCTACTGGGGATGTGCCCGGAACCAAGGTACATGCCCTTGACCAGAATCGAACCTGGGATCCTTGAGTCTGCAGGCCGACGCTCTATCCACTGAGCCAAACCGGTTAGGGCGAATTGTACATTTTAAATGGATGACTTGTATGTGTGTTATATCTAAATAAAACTTTTATTAAAAAGAAAAGAAAGAATAGCTGACAATATTCAAGAATTGATAAAAGACATAACAATAAAATCCTCAAATTCAAGAGAAAAAGACTGACATCAAAGGAAAAGATATTAACCCTGGACAGGTGGCTCAGTCGGTTGGAATGTTGTCCTGTGGTTTGATTCTGGTCAGGGCACATGCCTGGATTGCAGGTTTGATTCCCCTCAGGGCACATGCAGGAGAGAGCTGGTGGATGTTTTTCTCTCACATCGGTGTTTCTTTCTCTCTCCCTTCCTCTCTCTAAAAAAAATAATAATCAATGAAAACGTGTCCTCAGGTGAGGATTAAAAAAAAACTTTTTAAAAAAGTAAAAGCTATTAGATTGACCATAGACTTCTATGATAAAAAATAGAAGTCAGAAGACAGTAGACTAACACCTACAAAGTGGTGAGGGAAAATAATTCAACCTCAATTTTATACCCTGATCAATTATCATATACCCGCAAAACCAAATACAGACATTTTTCAGAAAAGAAAAATTGAGAATGTACCATTCACTGAAAAACTACTGAGGACTATCCTTTGAGTAGAAGAAAGAACGTAAGGGGCCTCGTTAGCAAAAAAAATTTAGTGAACATGGGTAAATCTTTAACATGTGTTGACTTTATAAGACAATAAAAACAAATTTGGGTGGACACAACAAAATGGAACTAAAATACTAAACAACAATAACATGTAAGAAGGATGGAGCATGATGTCAATGAAAGCATCTTATGGACCTTGTGATTTCAAGGGATGGGCAGAGATATCAATTCCATTTAAACTTTATAACTCAAATACGTTTAAAATGTTCATCATAGACTGTGGTCAGCTGACCAAGAGACATGAAACTGGCCAAGTTGCCTTGGCTGGTGTGGCTCAGTTGGTTGAGTGTCGCCCCATGCACCAAAAGGTGGCAGGTTCAATTCCAGGTCAGGGTACATGCCAGGGTTTCAGGCTTGATACCCGGTAGGGGGTGTGCAGGAGGCAGCTGATCGATGTTTTGCTCTCACATTGATGTTTCTCTTTCCCTCTCCCTCTTCTTTTCTCTATCTTTAAAATAAAATCAATAATAAAAAAATTGTTTAAAAAAAATAAAGTGTTCATCATAGCGCTGAGCCTGTGTGGCTCAGTGGTTGAGCATCGACCTATGAAACAGGAGGTCACAATTCAATTCCAGGTTGTAGCACATGCCTGGGCTGCAGGCTCAAATCCCAGTGTGGGGCATGCAGGAGGCAGCCGATCAATGATTCTCCTCTCATCATTGATGTTTCTATCTCTCTCTCCCTCTCCAAAATCAATAAAAATATATTTTAAAAATAAACTATATTAAAAATAAATAAATAAAATGTTCATCATAGCTGCTACAGGAACAGAAGCAGAATAACTCCCATCAGAGGGAGAAAAGGTGAATAAAGAAAACTTGATTAATCTAATAGAAGCAGGAAAACAGGGAAAGAAGCAAAATAAAATAGAAAAAATCCAAACATATCTATATTCACCATAAATGGGAAGAAAATAAGCTCTCCAGGAAAAAACAAATGGTTAGCCCTAGCTGGTTTGGTGCAGTGGATAGAGCGTCAGCCTGCGGACTGAAGGGTCCCAGGTTTGATTCCAGCCAAGGGCACATGCTTGGGTTGTGG
Organism: Myotis brandtii; assembly: GCF_000412655.1. NCBI lineage: Eukaryota > Metazoa > Chordata > Mammalia > Chiroptera > Vespertilionidae > Myotis > Myotis brandtii. The sequence continues at coordinate 4,165,874 of NW_005370372.1, forward strand.
GCTTGATCCCCAGTGTGGGGCGTGCAGGAGGCAGCTGATCAGTGATTCTCTCTCATCGATGTTTCTATTTCTCTATCCTCCCTTCCTCTCTGAAATCAATAAAAATATATTTTTTAAAAAATGGTCAGATTATAAAACTGACAAATCCAGCTCTATGCTTTGAAGTTTTAGTGAGAAACATTAGGTTATGATGATGGTGGCACAACTCTGAACACACTACAACCACTGAATTGTACACTTTAAATGGATGGCTTATGCTACTTGAATTATATCTCAGTAAAGATGTAATTTAATAAAAGCCAAAAAAATTTCTAGATTAAAGACTTGTGAAAAAGGGAAACTGGACAGGTTGTGTAATAAAATGTTGAGGACTATCCTTAAGGCACTGGAGGAGGGAAGAAAATACACAAAAAGAGACAGAAAAAATAAAAATAAAAACCTAAAAAGAAAAGTACTAGATTTGATTGTATTTAAATATAAATTTTGGTGCAACACCTACCATGAAAAATCTTGAGATAGTTGGGAGAAGATTTTTGTTCATGTGTATAATCAACAGCGCATTATGCAGATTGTAACACTAAGAAACATCAAATGTAAGCTAACACCAGCACAAGGGTGGAGGATAACCTGTTGTTGTAAGGTTAATGCACAACAGATGAGGTGGTAGAATGTGTGTGAAGTAGGCTGTTAAAAATTAAAGATGCATACTATAAAACTTAGGGCAATCATTAAAAATTAGATATAGCCCTGACCAGTTTGGCTCAGTGGATAGAGCTCAGCCTGCGGACTCAAGGGCCCCAGGTTCGATTCTGGTCATGGGCATGTACCTTGGTTGCGGGCACATCCCCCGTGGGGAGTGTGCAGGAGGCAGCTGATCGATGTTTCTCTCTCATCGATGTTTCTGGCTCTGCTCTCTATCCTCCCTTCCTCTCTGTGAAAAATCAATAAAATATATTTTTTTAAAAAATAAATAAAAATTAGATATAAGTGAATGGCAAAAAATAGAATTGTTTTAAAAATAATTTAAGCCCTGGCCAGTGTGGCTCATTTGGTTAGGTGTCGTACCATGCACGGAAAGGTTGTTAGGTGTATTCTCAATCAGGGCACATGCCCGTGTTTCCGCCTTAATCCCCGGTCAGGGGCATGCAGGAGGCAGCTGATGGATGTTTCACTCTCACATCAATGTTTCTCTCTCCCTCTCCCTTCCTTCCTCTCTAAAAATCAATTTAAAAATCTTTTAAAAAACTAAATAAATTATTTAAAAATGGAACTTCCATTTGACCCAGTAATCCCATTCCTAGGAATATATCCCAAGAAAGCAGAAACACCCATCAGAAAGGAGATATGCACCCCGATGTTCATAGCAGCACAATTTACCATAGCTAAGATTTGGAAACAGCCTGAGTGCCCATCAACAGATAAGAGGATTGAAAAACTGTGGTACATCTACACAATGTAAAAAAGAAGGAACTTTTACCATTTGCAACATCATGGATGGGCCTGGAGAACATTATGCTAAGTGAAATAAGCCAGTCAGAGAAAGATAAATATCACATGATCTCACTCATTTCTGGAATATAATGAATAACATAAACTGATGAGCCAAAATAGAGCCAAAGGAAAAAAAAATTTTAGGATATAATAGAAGTAATCCTGTTATTTGCAGATTTTTAATATTTTCTACAATTTTTGTGATATTATACTATGTTAGTACAATTTTGGTAATATATTTAAAATCTTGTTTCTTGAAATATTAATTTTTAGTGCATGTAATATTATACTTTAAATAGTTTTTCTTGAAATATTTGTTTATTGCATGTAACATTATTATACTTAAAATCATTTTTCTTGAAATATTGTTTATTGCATGTAAAAACAAAATACATATGGAAAAAAAACTAAATAAATTACAAATAGAACTTCCATTTGACCCAATAATCACACTCCTACAAATCTATCCCAAGAAAGCAGAAACACCAATCAGAAAGGATATATGCACCCCTATGTTCATAGCAGCACAATTTACAATAGTTAAGATTTGGAAACAGCCTAAGTGCCCATCAGTAGATGAGTGGATTA
>NW_005370372.1:4169702-4172095 GCF_000412655.1 Myotis brandtii
TGCTTGCTTCAGTGCCTGGCTGCCGGCCGCCATCTTGGCTGACAGTTAATTTGCATATACTCACTGATTAGCCAATGAAAAGGGTAGCGGTCGTACGCTAATTACCATGTTTCTCTTTTATTAGTGTAGATATTTGTATAGTTTGAGTTTCTTGTAATGTTTGTAGTTTTCAATACAAAGACCTTTGCACATATTTCACTATATTAATATCTAGTTATTTAACATTTTGGTGATGCTATTATAAGTGATGTTTTAAATTTTTATTTTAATTTTTCATTGCAAGTATATAATATATACTGACTTTGTATTCTGAAGCTATGATAGATCCACTTTTTAGTTCTAATAAAATTTGTGTAGATTAAAAAAAACCCTAAATAAAGTAATTTAAGAGCAGACAAAAAAGGGGAATTATCAAATATCTGGAACACATGGAAAACTACTAGTAAGATGGCAGAGTTAAATGCAATCACATCAGTAATCACATTAAGGATTTGATGATAAGATCAATATCCAGAATTTTTTAAAAACACCTGTAGCCCAGACGGTATGGTTCAGCGGTTGAGCGTCGACCTATGAACCAGGAGGTCATGGTTTGATTCCCGGTCAGGGCACATGCCCAGATCCCCAACCTTGAGTGTGCAGGAGGCAGCCAATCAATAATTCTCTGTCATCACTGATGTTTGTATCTCTCCCTCTCTGAAATCAATAAAAATATATATTTTTAAAAAAATAAAAACACCTATAAACCGCCCTGGCCCATGTTGTTAAGTGGTTAGAGCATCGGCTTGCACACCAAAGGGCCTTGGGTTCAATTCCCAGTCAAGGACAGGTTGCAGGTTTGATCCCCAGCTCCAGTTGGGGCACATGTGGGAGACAACCAATGGATGTCTCTCTCTCACATCAATGTTTCTCTCTTCTTCCCCCCCTCCCCCCATTTCTTTCACTCTCTCTAAAAATCAATGGAAAAATATCCTCCAGTGAGGATTAACAAAAACAAAACAAAACACACCGATGAGAAAGACTTCATAACAGAAATATTGGCAAAGGATATGAAGAGGAAATTCAGAGGAAGGAACCAAATGCCTAGTAAATATGAAAAGATGTTCAGCTCTCTTAATGATCAGGGAAATACTAATATAGATACCAAGGAAAGTCATGAGCTACCATTTCACAGTCATAGTGCTGGCAAGGCTTCTGGGTCCATTATCAGGGAGTGTTGGCAAAGATGTGAAAACAGGACCCCACACAGGGCTGGTGGGAGTGTCCCCAGGCACCAGCTTGTTGGTGAGCTGTGTGGTGAGCCTAGGGAAGGTGGAGGGGCTCCTGCCCCCAGGGTGCTGCGGCCCTGTCTCTCCCAGAGCAACCATGTCACGGTGCACAGAGACTCGCAGGCAGATGTTCCCAGCAGCAGGTCTGTTCTCATTCCCCTCAGGGGCATTGGAAGTAAACTGGAGTTTACTTATTCAATGAAATACTATATAGTGGTTAAAATGAACGAACCTGATATGCTTGTTTGAATGTGTCTCAGAAACATGACAAATGAAGGGGGTTGGGGGGAGGAAGCAAATTCCAACGGGATATAGACTGAATTTCATCATTCCCACAAAACTGTAAAATACCAGTACTAATGGAATGCACTGCTTATCGACAGAGGGTAGGGAAAGCAGCAAGACAAGTGGTAAGTCTGATCTCTGGGAAGGGAAGGGCCAGGGCTGGGTGGCACTGGGCTTATCTCTACCCATAAGTTTCCATTTTTTAAAGAGAGATCTGAGCCAACAGCACACGGAGTCCTGCTCCCTTTGGCCTTTCATGCAGGCTCCACCCCTGACCTCCCTGGGGTCCCCTTGCAGTGGTTCTCAACCTTCCTAATGCCGGGACCCTTTAATACAGTTCCTCATGTTGTGGTGACCCCCAACCATAAAATTATTTTCGTTGCTACTTCATAACTGTAATGTTGCTACTGTTATGAATTGTAACGTCAATATCTGACATGCAGGATGTATTTTCAGGGGTCGCGACCCTGAGGCTTAGGGGAACAACTATTACCCCCCCTCCAAGTTAGCCCGAGCTGTATTCTCATCGCTTGTAACCACAAGGCCTGCCTATACTTTTTCTTTCCTTTTTTCTTCTTCATTTCAGCTCCAGTTCTTGCTCCCTTGTAGGTAGATGTCCCATTCATATGTGAGTGAACCTGTCCAGGTACAGGCGTCGCCAACTCCCAGCTCCACCCTGGCGTGGGGGACCTGCTCACGGGCAGAGAGAGCATCCACGCCGGGGACCTGGACTGCGGCTCCGGGTAAACGAGTGCCTCCCCGCCCGGCCTCAGTTTCCCCCCCAGGACGGGTCTGGCCCCCGCCGGCCCCGTCACCCCGTGATTCTCGGAATCCTGCCCT
>NW_005370372.1:4173514-4189516 GCF_000412655.1 Myotis brandtii
GGGAGGCGGTGTTGTGCCCCTCGGGCTCGGCGTCTTGGCCTCCAGCCTCTGCGTATGGAGGGCCCGGGACGAACTTCGGGTGTCTAGACGGATGGGGTCTGGGGCGCGAGCTCCTAAGGGTTGGGGGGCTGATGTGACTCTTCCGGCGGCCAGTCACCACGATCTGCCCGGAAACCTCCCCGCAGACCTGCTCTTGGAGGTGCGGCAGCGGCTCTGGGGGGATCGCTGCATGGGCGCCTGTGTGCCTCCGAGCCTCAGTTTCCCGTTGTGCACAGGAAGGGGTCAGGATATATGGCTTTCTAAAGAGCCTCTCGGTTCTTAAATGATGATAACAAACTCTTTGTAAAAAATAATATAAAATGAGGATTTAAAAATGTCTACCTCCAGGCTTAGGTCTGCAGGGCCCCATATAATTCTGGGTGCATCACAACGGCACAGCTTTCTTTATAAATCAGACATGTAAGGTTATGTATGTTTCTGCTAACATGCCATGAATCCTAAAGACCCCATTCACTCCGGAGACATGGGGTAGGGAGGGACAGTTAAATCCCATACAATACAGTCCAGAAGAATTCTGTCTCCCCTGCAGTTGGAGAATACAGCCTATTAATCTTAGAGGTAATATTTACATCCCTCTCTTGGGCCACTTCTCTCTGCTTAAGGTAATATAAAGCCATTATAGGAAGATAGCAAGGGGGCTTTATTTGGGGGCATTGGAGGGGACATGCTCCTGTGGCCCCCTCATCCCTCCATAGTCTTCCAAATCCGGAAATGGAGAGAGACAGTCTAATAATAGAAAGCAAAGAAATGGTGTTTTCCTTTGAGCTCTGATTAGACTGGTTGGTAAAGATGTCTTACTCTGCTGGATTTATTTACTGTACTGGGCTTGTTTTCATTGTTTTGGTTAAACCCCTGAATTACTCAGGGAGACTAACTTGGCCCCCAGGGGATTTTCCCTTCTTCCTACTACTTGTAGGCAAATGCCCTAATCCCCTCAGAGGATGGGGCCATAATGTGCCTATTGTGTTGCATTACCCTAGTCACTTTCCCTGTGTCTGAGGTTCCGGTCCCAGAGGGCCGTCCAGTCTTGCCCTCACCTGGGAAGAGTGAAGAGTTGAGAGGTGGCTTAGTTGTTGACGGGCCCTCAGCTTTAGGGGTCTGTGAACCCCTTGAAAGTTTTTGCAGAATTTTGTGTATGTGCCCATGTGCATTTTTTGAGGGGGAGAATCCGCAACTTTCATTAGGTTTTCAAAGGGATCCCTGACCCCAGCTTTAAATGGCAATGTCTTTTCCAGAAGGGCCATCCACCTCCCCCACCATAGAACCTCCCAGAGATCTTTGTTTAACCTCCAAGCTTCTGAATCGCAGAGGTGAAAAGGATTCAGAGCACTAACCAGCTGCCTCTGTTGATAGATAAGGCCTGGGGGTGACCTAGTGTGAACTGAGACCCGGGCCCCGGAGCCAGATCATTTTTGTGACCTTGGGCAATTACTTAGGCTCTTCTGCCTCAGGGTCTTCATGTGCAAAGAGTGGGTAACAATTCTAGTAGTCCCTGTTTCATAGGGTTTCCTGAAGATTCAATGAGATAACCTTTTAAAATGTTTAACACAATTCATGAACATAAATGTGGAGTAATCGTTAGGCATCTCCCGACAAATAGCTGTCATGTCTGTCTGGTTAGCTATAGAGCTGTTGTATCATACTACCTCCGAATTCTCTTGCCAGAATAAAGTCTTACGCCTTTCATCCTTGGCTTACAAATGTGATAGTGTCTTAGTTAATCGACTCATAAGTGAATGAATGAACAGAGAAAAGAAAGATGGTAATAGAAGTATAAATAGGTTTAGATGACCTTTGATACAAGACTGAAGGAACTTTATTTACCTTAATAATTTTTTTCATAACTCAACAGTTTATACTATTTATTCATTCACCAGCCATTTATTAAGCACGTACTATATCTCAGACTGGATACAAGGGATATGTTAATTTTCAAACAAAGAAAATGGGGATTTCAATTACTTTAAAGATCCCTAGTATTTGGTGCATAGTAATTGGCATTTGGTAGATTCATTGAAGGAAGCTGATGAGGAAATGGGCAAACGTTATAGGAGAGATTCTGTTCAGTTTCAGTAAAGCTATTGGTTGTCTGGATAGGTAAATGGGGAACTCATCATGCAGATGTTGGCTTCACATCCCTGATGACAAAAGAATTCTCTCAACATGGATGTGTCAAGGTGGGGAACAGGGAGAGTATGACTAATTGAAATCCCAAAAGGAATCGGTCTTTATTTGGGTTCTCATCCCCTCCAATCTTGACATGCATAACAAAACTGGCAGACTTTAGCTCTGCTTCCAGCCCTGGCAGGTCTCTTCCTCGTTTCCCACCTCACAAACCATAGGGAGGAACCCAGACCATGAAGTAGACCATCTGCCCAAGGGACCTCCCTAGGAGTGTTGAAATGCCATGCCTCTGCCAGTCTCCTTGCTTAGAGCAGAAGTCAGCTTGGAATGTCCAGAAGGCCATTCAGCCTCCAGTAGGGGCTGTGTCCATGTAACATGTCAAAGCCAACCCACACCATAAAACTCTAAAGAATTTTATTGGTAAGTCAACAATTCAGCTTTTATCAAATGGTCGGTAAAACTTAAGGTCATTGTGTGTCTTCACTATTGGACAAAGTGGGAAAAAGAACATGGGCACCATTGACAATTCGAGTAGAAGCAGGGGGCCAGATGACTTACCTGTGAGGTAGGTCAGTTGACAGCACTGGCCCCACCTGAGATCACCTCCCACCTTGCTGGGAGTCTGGGCATAGGAACCATGTCTGGCATTGACAAAATTCTGCTCTGTCGTTTTCCAGGGTTTTATTTTATTAAAGAATGCTCAACTCAGTGAGGTAGCAGGATGTGTCGCATTTGATGGATGAGGACACTGAGAACAGAGGGGTAAAATGACTGGGCCAGAAAGACATTGGCAGAAATAGGTGTGGACAGGCCTGAGAGCCACGTGTTCTAATTCAAGACCAGTACCCTTTCTCCTCTCCAACACTACAACTCCTAAGATGGTACCCATGAAAAGTATATTGTGAAAAAGGAACTGGCTCTATGAAGAGAAGAAGGTGGCATAACCATCTTCTATTTGTTGTTAATGGTTTTGTAATTGATGTCTGAATGAGTGCTAGGTTTTCAGGAAGATTCATATCCACAGAACACATTGCTGTCAGTGCCCTATTAATGTGTGTATCTTTGGCATTTATTTTGCTAGCTGTAGACTGGCCTTTACTCCTGCCCTTTCCTTGAACAGGTCCAACAGCTGGACATGGAGACCCAGCGCTCATCGCCTCTGTCATTCCCCAATGTCCTGCCAGAAGAAACGCCACGGCAGGCCCCTGCTGGACTCCCCCGAGAAGCCCTGTTCCAGTCCCGTGTTCTTCCCCCCAAAGAAATGCCTTCTTTGTCTCCCTCTGTTCCCCGGCAAGGCTCCTTACCCCTCACTCCCAAGCAAGAGACCTCCAGCCGCATGCCGCACATCCTCCAGAAGGCACCCTCACTCCTGTACCCTGCAGCCTCTGAGCAAGAGACACAGCTCCAGGGTCCCCTGACTTCCCAGGAAGAGACCCGGTATCCACCCCCATGTGCTGCTGAACAAGAAATCTCACTTCTCTCTCACTCCACCCACCACCAGGAAGCCTCACTCCACTCCCCTGAAGTTCCTGAGAAAGACCCCCTCCCCCTCTCCCCCACAGTTCCCGAGGCTGACATGGACCCCTTGCTCCAGAGCCCAGTTTCCCAAAAGGAAACCCCCTTCCACATCTCTTCTGCAGCCCAGAAGGACACGCCACTCCCAACGGCGGAGATCACCCGCTTGGCTGTGTGGGCTGCTGTCCAAGCGGTGGAGAGGAAACTAGAGGCCCAGGCCATGCGGCTACTGACGCTGGAGGGACGGACGGGGACAAATGAGAAAAAGATAGCTGACTGTGAGAAGACGGCTGTGGAGTTTGCAAACCACTTGGAGAGCAAATGGGTTGTGCTGGGGACCCTGCTGCAGGAGTACGGGCTGCTGCAGAGGCGGCTGGAGAACATGGAGAACCTGCTGAAAAACAGGAATTTTTGGATCCTGCGGCTGCCCCCAGGCAACAATGGAGAAGTTCCCAAGGTAACCCTGTCCCAACTGGGGCTCCCAAGGAGTGATCTGAATTAGAATATGTTTTAGGAATGTAGTTAAATGTAAAAGAAGGGGAAAGTGATGGTTGAGAAGAAAAAAATATAATGATACCTGGTTGGTTGTCAGCATCGCTTTATTAAGAACAGGACACACCACCCTTAAATTATTTCTCCTGTTGATAAAAGCATAGGTTAATAGATCAGAGGAAGGTCCTAGTGATCAGGAAGTGTTGATTTAGAAGGGCGTTCAGTCCATGATGTCTGAGAGGATGAGAACACAGAGCAAAGGCCCAGGTATAGAGATGTAGTTAGTCCTCGTGAGTGTGAATTAGCCATTCACCACTGGGGAGGGAGAACTCGGGAAGTAGTATGGGGCTTGGTTGGGCTCAATGTTTTTTGTTTTTTCTCTCAATCCTCGTGTGAGGTTATGTTTTCACTGAATTTTAGAGAGAGGAGCATCAATTGGTTGCCTCCCATACTTGCCCCCACCCGGGAATCAAATCTGCAACCTAGGCATGTGTCCAGACCAGGAATCGCACCTCAACCCCCTGGTGCACTAACTAGCTGAGCCACACACAGCTAGGCTGAACTCAACATTTTTATCAGTTGACTTATAAATCATGTTAATGCCAGTAATAATATGATTTCAAGAAGGAGCCTAAAAACACTAGAGAACATTAGGTTTTTGGTTTTTAAAAAAATTTTTTTTATTGATTTCAGAGAGGAAGGGAGGGGGAGAGAGAGAGAGAGAAACATCAATGATGAGAGAATCATTGATCGGCTGCCTCCTGCACGCCCCCTACTGGGGATTGAGCCCGCAACACGGGCATATTGCCCTTGACCAGAATTGAACCTGGGACCCTTCGATCCGCTTGCCAGTGCTCCATCCACTGAGCCAAACCAGCTAGGGCAAACATTAGGTTTTAATATTATTTTCCAGAAGATTCTGTAAGAATCTGAATGTGGACCAGATTTCTTTCCAGTCTTTTGTGCTGCTGCCGCCTTTCCCAGCCTTTAGGAAAGAACTTGGACTATATTCTTGAGGCCAGCACTTGTCCAATTTTATTGTGTATGTGAATCACCTGGGTTGCTTACTAAAAGCAGAATCTGATTAGTGTGCTTACAGTGGGGCCTGAGAGCCTGCATTTCTAGCAAGTTCCCTAGCTCTTGCTGCTGGTCTGCACACCAGGCTTTACAGCAGTGAGAGCTATCCTGTTGAGAGGAAAAGAACCAGACAAGATAAAGTCCTTACTCTGTGGTGTCAGAACAGTGGCCCAAGCCTGGCTAGACCCCTTGGTCACATCCCAGGGCCATGCTTTTGGGCCTTTCCCACTCTGGACCTAAGAAGAGGTGCTTGAACCAGGCCAGGGGGTTGCAGCCATTTGCTTCCTTGGGATTTGGCAGCCGAGGACCTGTGACAACCCTCCAGTGGGTCCCAGCTGAGCTTGTCCTGTGGTTTCAGGTCCCTGTCACATTTGATGATGTCGCCGTCCATTTCTCGGAGCAGGAGTGGGGGAACCTGTCCGAGTGGCAGAAGGAGCTATACAAGAACGTGATGAGGGGCAACTACGAGTCTCTGGTTTCCATGGGTAAGGAGAGGGCTTCACTCGCCGGGGCTGCCTTGACACAAGCTTGAGGTTCATTTGGAACCATTGGGAGTTCTGAACTCCAGTACTATCAGTAGTTGAGAACAAGGGAAACTGAATGTTAGAGAACACAAGAGATTAGAAAAACCGGTGCTCATATACTTAAGTATATCAGTACATCCCAGATCAGGACAGCTCATGAAGTGGTCCTGGAAAAGGCACTGGGGCAAGGGGAGAAGGCAGACTCGGATCTCGGGTCTCTCACCTTGTATTATTTTCCCCATGGGCCCTACATGTATATTTTAAAATTAGTTTGTCCAGCAAACTGTTATTAAGCAAATGTAAGGTGCTTTACAAGAATCATATTACTTAATCCTCCTCATCCTCAATAAGGGAGTTAGGAACAGAGGTGAGCACTCCTGTTTTACTGTTCAGGTGACCAAACACTGTCATCTGTTGGCTTATGTCCCCTAGGTTCCCATCCCCCTATGTAGAGAGGGGCTGTGACCCAGGGCGGTCCTAGGTCCCCACCAGGAAGTCAGTTTCACTGAGCTCCCTCTTACCCCAAAGTCTAGGGATTATTGTTGTCTTCATTAAGTAAGAATATCATTAAATAAGAATATTGAAAGATGAAAACCTAAGACAACTATAGTTTTATGTGTATTCTTTTCTCTGATATGGAGAACTTTTTGGGCACACAAAAAAGTTTAAAAATATTAAACACACTGTTGTATCGAAATGTTGATTCTTGCTAGAGTTGGTAATTTCATACACATCTCTTCATAGGATAACTTTTCTCTTTTTAATTTGTTTTTTCTTATTAAAGTACATACGTAATTGTGAAAAATCAGCAATTTAGATTTATATAATAAAGAGCATCCCCCACCCTCGCACCAGTACCACTCCCCAGAGGTAACCACCTCAAACCCACTGGCCTGCGTGGTTTCCCATATTTTTTTAAAATATATTTTATTGATTTTTTACAGAGAGGAAGGGAGAGGAAGAGGGATAGAGAGATAGAAACATCGATCAGCTGCCTCCTGCACACTCCCTACTGGGTATGTGCCCGCAACCAAGGTACTTGCCCTTGACCGGAATCGAACCTGGGACCCTGAGTCCGCAGGCCAACGCTCTATCCACTGAGTCAAACCAGTCAGGGCAGTTTTCCATATTTTTTGTGCACATGCAGACATAACACACGATGCTTGCACTTATGCACATGCAGTTTGTGGTTTGCACCAATGGGATCCTTCACTCATTTCACCTAATGGCAGGTCACAGACAGCTTTTCATGTCAACACACATAGGCTTGCTTGGGGAGATGAACACTGGGCATTTAATGGGCAACCACTGGATTCTGTCTTCTCCCTGTTAGAGTGTTGCCATAAAACATCTCTGTGTGTCTGTGCACTTAGAAGTATTTCACTGGCACAGATTCCTAGAAGTGGGTTTTGGAGTAAAGAGGGTGCACATTTACAATAATATCATGGTCACTGCTATAGTGCCCTCCAGAGGCCCTGTATGTTTATGCAATGGTGTGTGAGAATGCCTTTTCTCCACACCCTGGCCCTACTGATGTTCTTCTATTTTAAATATTTGTCTTTTCTAAAAAAAATAAAAAAATAAAAAAAATAAATATTTGTCTTTTCTGATGGGTGAAAAATGACACCTCATTATCTTAATTTGTATTTCTTTGATGATTGGTGAACTTGTTTATCATTTCATGTGTTTACTGGCCATTTGCATTCTTCTATGAATTACCTATTATCTTTGCTTTTTTATTTTTCACTAATTGTAGAGACTTTTTATATATAATTATGGATATTAGCCATTTGCTTTACATATGGCAAATGTGTGTGTATAATGATATTTCCTCCATGTTTCTTCATCTTTTAACTTTATTTCCAAATAACTTTAAGCCTTTTTAATATAAGGAAATTTATCAGTATTTTATGTTATGGCTTCTAGAGTTTATCAGGATAGTTTTGTACTTTATAAAAACTTAAATATCTTGTGCCTTTGTCATGAAAAACCTGAACAACAGGTGTGACAGTGACAAAAGAGCCAGTTTTCGTTGGTGGCAGGTAGAGCCCTACTGCCGGACCCCGCATGGGAGGACATAGTACATGGCTAACACACACATCCATGTGCACATGTACACACACAGTGGGCCCCAAGAAAAGGGCTGGAAACTTGGCTCATTTCTTTTTCAGCATTGTTAGCTGCAAATTAGGGAAGCTGCCATGGTATCACACTCACACAGGTGACACATTGGCAGCATCCAGTGCAACCTCACCCCATATTATACCTTCTTTCCTTCCCTCTTCCCAGACTATGCAATTTCTAAACCAGACCTCATGTCACAGATGGAGCGTGGGGAGAGGCCAACCATGCAGGAGCAAGAAGACTCAGAGGAGGGCGAACCGCCTGCAGACCCCAGTGCTGGTGAGTGGCTGCCAGGCAGCCCAGAGATCTGCCTTCTCGATCTTTCAGAGTTATAATCCAGTGTAAACCCTGGTCAGATATGTTAGCCAGCTGCCTGCAGGAAGGAGGTCCATCTGCAGGTGCTGGGGTCTCCTTGATCACCAGGCTGATAAGTAGGTCTGCTGTTGGGTTCCTTGTCTCAGGGAATTTTGTCATAACTAAGTGTCACCTCAGTCTACAGGAAACAAAACAAGAACTGAAAGAAAGATGGTCACTTGTCAGGGTGCTCATACATGCTAGAGCTCCCTGGAGAAGGGCCACATTCAGATCCTGTAGCTGGTCAGTGGACTAGGGACAGACGTGGCTTTACCTGAAACATCCTCCAGTGTGCAGGGCAGTGTCTATACAGGGCATTAGATGGAGGCAGCAGAGAGGACTGGCCATGTGGCTCAAGTGTCTGGCTGCCTTTGTTTAAATTCCAGTTTGTCTGCTTATCAGCAGTATGAGTTTAGTTACTCGGCCTTTTTGGAGGCCTCATTTCTTCATCTATTAAATACGATTGGTACTAATAGGTAGGGCCTGTGTGGTGACTGGCATGTAGTGATGGCCCAGTAAACACCAGCTGTTGTCATTCTGTGGGGCTCGTCCTTTCCACACTGGGCATTCGGTAGCTTGCGCACTTACTCTGTGGTGCTTTCATGGTGTGTAGTTCACTTTGGGAGCTTCTAGTTTGGAATTACCTTTGGACTTGCATGACTTACCTTGAAGGTCTTCAGTGGAAGCAGGTCCTTGTCCTTCGTGGCCAGCCGTCATTGGTGATCTTGGAAGGTAATCTCATTGGGGCCAACAGTCAGGTTTTATTTTGAGGAAATGTCATTGATTCTAGGACCTATAAACTGGCTCCAAAGATGAAACATGAAGGGATGTCATCCCCATGGACTAAGAGCAAAGGTCACTTATGGAAATGACAGACCCTGTGGAAAAATAAGTGCTGGCATGTCTCAGAGAAAATAGTGTCATTACTCTCTCAAGATTTGCCTGGAGATTTGAATCAAAGGGAGTGGCTTTTCCTGAATTAATCCGGCAGACAACAAAGATGAATTTAAAAGTAGATGAGAATGGGGGGTTGGGGCAAAGTGTGGCATGTGACAGAGTGATCTTTTGCTTGGAGGAAAGTAAGTATATATATGAAATGTTTGGTTACATCCAAAAACAAGGGCTGTGTGGAAATAGAGAGATTCAGAGTAGAAGAAATAAGGAAAAAGACTTGTGAGGCCAAGAATGAGTGTATGGGAGAGGTGATTTGGATGTTCCAGTGTGGTCTTGTGGTCAAGGTGCTGCTCTTCTAGCATCTAGTTGCAAGGGCTGGAATGAGAGTATCGCTCCCCTTCCTCTGTCCACTTGTCATACCCTTTTCACAGGTGGGCCTCCTACAGACTGGGGCCAGAATTGAAAAGCAAAGAACCCCACCTACTGTGCTCTGGGCAGTTTGTTCTGGCACATGCACATCCATGGCTGGAGCTTCTGTGGGAAGTTGCAGCCTCACAGAGGCTGCCTTGTATGGCTGGAATGTGCCATTTGTCCCACTAACCATCTCTAGCCACTTGGAGCCTGACCGGGAGGGAGGTGGGGAGCGCATGGGAACTGTGCTTCAGGGTTGGCCTTGATCTCACACCTCTGTGTGAAACCAGAGGCCCTGGCCTCTGGATAGCAGAGTTGTTCTGAGAATCTGCAGTTACCAGAGCCCAAAACACGCCCATAACCTGTCTGTCCATGTGTCTTCTCCCTTACAAGGGGGGCTGCAAAGCCAGCCCTGAGCTAGACCCAGCGGTATACCAAGGAGGAAAAGTCTAGAAAATTGAGAATGTTCATAGTTCCATAGTTGTTTGCTTAAGGTGGGGATTGCTAAAGCCTATTGGAAATTTTGATGGGAAAGTTAATGATGTAGAATTGGAAAATGTCAATACAACATGAAGTCAGTGATGTAAACAAAAGGGAAAAAATAATGGATGCAACCATACCAAAATCACATTTCTCGGTAGTTTGCAGAATTTTCTGAAGTGAACATGTATTCTTATTCATTAAAAAAATTTTTTAAAAAAGTGTGAATAATGACGGGTTTAACGGATTGAACATGTGTTTACCCCATCTCCCCCTAAATCCTACTAAAACCAGAGTGAAGGAACTTTCAAACAAATGGACAAGGAGACAACAGCAACTAGATTTTGGAAGCCTGAAAGCAAGTGGCTAGATGATGACCGATTTAGAAAGCTGCATCCAAAATTGATACTGGGGAAAGCTGAGCAAAAACCTGATTTTCACTCCACCCAACCACATTCAGGACTCAGGAATTAGTACCAGAGATTTCAGGTATCTTTGGAGATGGGGTAAAGGTCAGGCTAAACTAGGATTTGTGAAACAGCTTTTATTTATTTTCTATGTTTTATATTTTTATTGATTTCAGCGAGGAGGGGAGAGGGAGAGAGAGACATAGAAACATCAATGATGGCCTAGCTGGTTTGGCTCACTGGATGGAGCGTCGGCCTGCGGACTGAAGGGTCCCGGGTTCGATTCCGGTCAGGGGCATGTGCCTTGGTTGCGGGCACATCCCCAGTGGGGGGTGTGCAAGAGGCAGCTGATGGATGTTTCTCTCTCATCGATATTTCTAACTCTCTATTCCTCTCCCTTCCTCTCTGTAAAAAAAAAATTCAATAAAATATATTTAAAAAAAAAAAAAGAAACATCAATGATGAGAGAGAATCATTGATCAGCTGCCTCCTGCACATGTGCCCTGACTGGGAATCGAACCATGACCTCCTGGTTCATAGGTCACGCTCGCTGGCTGGGCAATGTGGAACAGCTTTTAAAGAGGCCTTTAAGGCACTACCCTCTTCATTGCTTCCCCCCATTTCTGTTCTCTGCCTCTCCCAGCCCTGGTAGAGGACCAAAACATTTTCTGGAGAGGATGAACAAGAGGGTTTCTGAACATGAGCACCAGGCACAATTTCCCATGCTGAAAATAAGGGAATAAGTAAGAGTTGATATCCAGATGTTGAGATCACCATCCTTCTTCCCTAACTTCTCTCCCAAAATAATGCTGACATCCAGGATTAAACCCTCAGGGTGGGATATTGGAAGAGTTTTATAGGGAGACTTTTGGGACCATCCAAGAAATTTCCCATTGAAATGACCCAAAGAAATCATCCTACTTGGAGGTGCATAGTCAGCAAACGCTACCTGAATGCACCAAACTTTCAGTTCCCTTCTGAGTGTTCCACTTTAATATAAATGGACAGCCAAGAACCACAAGACATTTGAGAAAAGCCTCTAATATACAGAGACCAAAGGGGAAAAAGCCAGAAAAAATAAATTTTGAGACAACAGAGACCATGCAGAGAGGGGGAAAAAGAGTGTTTAAGTACATACAGACTTATATAATCCTAAGAGAGTTAAAGTGAATGCATCTATGACACAAAAGTACAATGCTTATTTTTAAAAAAAGGATAGGAAGGAGCTATTCAAAATTAAAAATTTAATAGCCCTAGTTGGTTTGGCTCAGTGGATAGAGCATCAGCCTGCAGAGTGAAGGGTCCAGGGTTTGATTCTGGTCAAGGGCATGTACCTCAGTTGCAGGCTCGAGGCCACATGCAGGAGGCAACCAATCAATGTGTCTCTTTCACATCAGTGTTTTTCTCTCTCCCCCTCCCTTCCACTCTCTCTAAAAATTAATGGAAAAATATCCTTGGGTAAGGATCAATAACAAGTGTGTGTGTGTGTGTGTATAAATACATATCCTATATAATAAAGAGGTAATATGCAAATTAACTCTCATGCCCTCACAAGATGGCTGCCTACAACCAGGCCAGCAGGGGGGTTAGTGAGGAACAACCAAAGGACTGAACAAGCAGGCTGTGTGGGGTGACCAGGCTAGCAGGGGGGTTAGTGAGGGACAACCAAAGGACTGAACAAGCAGGCTGCGTGGGGTGACCAGGCCAGCAGGGGGGTTAGTGAGGGATGACCAAATGACTGAACAGCAGGCCGTGAGGGGCGAACAGGCCAGCAGGGGGCAGGTAGGGGTGACCAGGCCGACAGGAGGGGCAGTTAGGGACAACCAGGCCGGTGGGGGATGTGCAGTGACTGCCAATTTAGGCCCTGGGATTGGGCCTAAACTGGCAGTCGGACATCCCCCAAGAGGTACCGGATTGGAGAGGGTGCAGGCTGGGCTGAGGGGACCCCCCCCACTCCCGAATTTCGTGCACCGGGCGTGTGTGTGTGTGTGTGTGTGTGTGTGTGTGTGTGTGTAATACAAATTAAAAGATCATAACAGTGTTAGTATATAACATTGACTGCACATCTCAGAAAATAAAGCAAAAAGGCAAAAAAAGAAAATAGGGAACGAATAAGAAAATGGAAGGATGAAAGTCCAATTTCCAGACATCGGGAATACCAGAAAAAAAGAATAACAGAACCAAAAAGAAGGGAATTAGCAACAAAATAATTCAACAAAAATTTCCAGCTACAGCTGAAACTGTCAACTATAATTGAAAAATAAAAATAATAAAAAAGTAAATTTTACACAAAGAAAGAAAAATTCCCAGCTTTGAAAGAGATGGTTTTCCAAATTGAAAAAGTCCCCACCAACTGTCCAGAACAATGGATGGAAATAAACCCACACCTTAGATGCTGCAGCAAGAAATTTCAAAGACACTGAGGATAAAGGAGACGCTGCAAGTTTGTGGAGAGAAAAAATGGGTTCACACAAAGGAACAAGATAGAATGGCTCTGGACTTTTAAGCAGTATTGGAAGCTACAAGACTGTAAAGCAATGCCTTCAAATTCCTTTAAATTTTAAAATTGGAAAATATCATCCAACTGTTCTAGAATGTGATATCTAGCTAGACTGTTAATTCATTATGAGAGTGAAATTGAGACATTTTGAGGTTTTCACAGTCTCCTATGCCTCCATTCTCAAAATGGGGAAGTAAACCCAGAAAGGCTTAGGAGCTCCAACATAAGAGAGATGAAGGGAATCCTGGGTGCTGTGGAAACCCTAAAAGACAGCTGTGCCCCTGGAAGCAACCAGGCCAGACTGGAGCACATTAGGAGGTTTCAGAAATTTTTTTTCAAGTAGCTGACATTGAGAAATACCCAATTTTTGCATTGTTTGAGAAGAGAGTTACAGAGCAGGTTTGGGGGAGAGTTCATGATAATAGTAAGCCAAGGAAAAAAATTGTTAGCTCCAAGGAAAAGCAAAAAGGGCATTGAACAGTGCTTATAGTAGACTGTATTGATCCAATCAGAATTATAAGCTAAACTGGAAGGATCAGGGACTTGGAAGAATATGGCTGGATGAGGAAGAGATGGTCCTGACCTACAGCTCTTGGAAATCAATAGATTACACTTTAAATTGAAAATTCTAAAATCCTCAATAAAATTCTAGCAAATCAGATCCAGCATTACATTAGAACAGTGGTTCTCAACCTTCCTAATGCCGCGACCCTTTAATACAGTTCCTCATGTTGTGGTGACCCCCAACCATAAAATTATTTTCGTTGCTACTTCATAACTGTAATTTTGCTACTGTTATGAATCGTAATGTAAATATCTGATATGCAGGATGTATTTTCATTGTTACAAATTGAACATAATTAAAGCATAGTGATTAATCACAAAAACAATATGTAATTATATATGTGTTTTCCGATGGTCTTAGGCGACCCCTGTGAAAGGGTCGTTCGACCCCCAAAGGGGTCTCGACCCACAGGTTGAGAACCGCTCCATTAGAAAGATCATACACCATGACCAAGTGGGATTTATTCCAGGGATGCAAGGCTGATACAATATCAGCAAATCAATAAACATGATACATCACATAAATAAATTGAGAGACAAAAATCACATAATCATATCAAATGATGCAGAAAAGGCATTTGACAAAATCCAACACTCTTTCCTGATAAAATTGAAAATTCCAGGAGTAGCAACCTAAGTATGTTACTTAGAGTTATAAAAGTATGTGACAAAACATCAGCTAGAAGAATTGAAAGTGATTGTCTCTGGGGAGCTGGTAATAACGAGTTGGGGTGGAGGAAAGCCTATTTATTTATTTTTTTAATCCTTATCTGAGGATATGTTTTTTATTTATTTTAGAGAGAAAGTGGGTGGGGAGAGAGAGAAAGAGACATCGATCGGATGCCTCCTATAGGCACCCTGACTTACCCCGAAACCTGGGTATATGCCCTGACTGGGAATCAAACCCATGGCCTTTTTGTGTGTGGTACCACACTCCAACCAACTGAACCACACTGGCCAGGGTGCGGAGAGCTTTTTAAGAACAAGTTTTGAAGCACTGTTCAATCCTCTGACCTGTATACATGTATAACTTTTTAAAAAGATTTAAAAAGCTAATATACCAAAAATCTAACAGGAAGTGCAGCCATGAGAAGGTTGGAGAGCCAGTGTGAACTGTCATTTCTTTGCTTAGAGCTGATAGAGAAGGTGAAACAAAGTTTCATCAAAAAGAAAAAAATAACAGTGCTCACTTGGGCAGCACATATACTAAAATTGGAATGATACAAAGATGATTAGCAGTTCCCTTGCTCAAGGATGACATGAAAATTCATGAAGCATTCCATATTTTTTAAAAAACCCACAAGAAAAGAAAATTTAGAGAGTGAAAGTCCCACATAATTCTCCTACAAGTCAACAGTTTATTCCATCCAACTTATGTGCAAATAGTAACACACACACACACACACACACACACACAGCCTTAATTTTATAAGTAATACATAAATACATACCCATTGTAAAAAATATCCAAACAGCATAGAAGTATATTATTGTTTGGCAGATAGTTTGTTTCAATACTGTATCTTTGACATCTTTACATGTCAGAACATATAAATCTATCTTGTTATTTTAAAACTAGTGGCATGGGGGGGAGGGGGGTCCCCCAGCATGGCCTGTGCCCTGTCACAGTGTGGGAGCCCCGTGATCCATCACCCCAAAGAGGTAGGCCCCGCCCATCCATCCGGGGCTCCTTGATGGATTGCCCCAAAGAGGTAGGCCAGAGCTGGGGGAGGCCTGCGGACTCCGGCACAGGCTCATGGAGGCCCCGCCATGGCCCTGCCCCTGGGCCGGGCTGCAGCGGAAGCCTGTGAACCTCCGCACGCCTGTGGACCCTTGGCCGGGCCCATGGTGGAGGGGCCTCTCCATGCCTGCGGACCCCCGGGCCGGTGCAGGGGGGCAGGGACATGAGCCTCCCATTCCCTGGGCCCATTGCCGAGGTTGGGGACGCGAGCCTCAAGTCCCTGGGCCGGCGCAGGGGGCGGGGACTCGAGCCTCACGTCCCGGGGTTGGGGACACGAGCCTCATGTCCCTGGGCTGGTGCAGGGAGCAGGAACTTGAGCCTCACGTCCCAGGGCCCGTTGCCAGGGTTGGGGACACGAGCCTCATGTCTCCGGGCTGGTGCAGGGAGCAGGAACTTGAGCCTCACATCACAGGGCCCTTTGCCGGGGTTGGGGACATGAGCCTCATGTCTCCGGGCTGGCGCAAGGAGCAGGGACACAACCTGCTGATGGGTCATTACGTGATGGCGTCCCCACCAATTTGCATATTATTCTATTACTAGAGGCCCGGTGCACAAAAATTTGTGCACTCGGGGGGCGGGGGAGGGGGGTCTCCCAGCCCGGCCTGTGCCCTCTCACAGTCTGGGACCCTTCGGGAGATAACGACCTGCTGGCTTAGGCCTGCTCCCGGGTGGCAGAGGGCAGGCCCAATCCCTAAGTGCAGCCCCTGGTCAGGCTCAGAGCAGGGCCAATTGGGG
>NW_005370372.1:4190047-4195170 GCF_000412655.1 Myotis brandtii
CAGAGGCGCAGGGCAATCAGGGGATTGGGGAGCTCCCCCCTATCAGGCACAGAGGAGGGCTGATCAGGGGGTTGGGGTGCCTTCCCCTGTCACGAACAGAGTAGGGCGGATAGGGAGGTTGTGGCCCCGCCCCCTGTCACTCACAGAGCCACAGGGCGATCAGGGGGTTTGGGCGCTGCCCCCTGTCATGCTGATCCCGGTGCCGGGAGCCTCGCTGCTCCGCTGATCCCGGTGCTGGGAGGCATATTACCCTTTTACTATATAGGATAGAGGCCTGGTGCATGGGTAGGGGCTGGCTGGTTTGCCCTGAAGGGTGTCCTGGATCAGGGTGGGGGTCCCCACTGGGGTGCCTGGCCAGTCTGGGTGAGGGGCTGAGGGCTGTTTTCCGGCTGGCGAGTGACTAAAGCTTCCAACCGCTCCTTGTTTTCTTCTCTTTTTTTTTTTTTTTTTCTGGGCCAGCTTTAGCTCTGAGGCCTCGCTGCTGAAAACATAGATACAATGTTGCGGTCCGAGCCCGGCTGAATGGAAGCCCTTTTCTGGGGTTTTGTTTACCTTCTTATTTGCAACATAGTATATAGTTGCTTAGAGTTGCAACTGAGAGGCTGGCAAGTGAGGCGGGGAACGTTGGAGTCTGCAGCAAGCAAGCCTCCCTGCTCGCTTCAGTGCCTGGCTGCCGGCCGCCATCTTGGCTGACAGTTAATTTGCATATACTCACTGATTAGCCAATGAAAAGGGTAGCGGTCGTACGCCAATTACCATGTTTCTCTTTTATTAGTGTAGATTAGGTAGATAGAAGACTATAGCATTCTGTGCATTACTTACATAACTTATTTAAATAAACTTCCATCCTTGTACACTTAGAGTGGTTACAAGTTTCAGTGCTTTATTAAATGTCCTTTATAAATATACTAGAGGCCTGGTCACAAAATTTGTGCAAAGGCCTTGGCCCTGGCTCCCGCCCACCATGGCAGGGGCTTTATCCGGAAGGAAGGACGTCTGGAAGGACATCCGGTCTAATTAGCATATTATGCTTTTATTATTATAGATTTTGTGCACATGTCTGAAACTTATTTAGAAGTATATTTTCTGGGTCAAAGGTTATACCCATTTAAAAATTTAATTGATATTAGCAAATGCCCTTTAAATCAATTGTTCCAATTTATAGACCTTCATCTATGCATGAAACTGCCTGTTTCCCCACATCCTTGGCAATAGTAGGTATTATTTATCCTTTTATTATTTGCTAAAGTGATGAGTAGAAAGGACAGTATTTTGATGTTTTCATTCCACTTCTGTAAAAGTGAAGTTGAGTGTATTTTTATACCTTTATTAACCACTAGTATGTCTTACTTTATGAATTGCCTTTTGCTCATTGTTCTTTTGAACTATTGATTTTTTTATTATTGATTTGTAAAAGCTTCTTAAATATTAAAGATAGTAGCTCTACTCTTTTTTTAAATATGTTTTTATTGATTTTAAAGAGAGGAAGGGAGGGGGAGAGAGAAACGTTGATGAGAGAGAGAAACATCAATCAGTTGCCTCCTACACAGCCCCTATTGGGGACCGAGCCTGCAATCTGGGCATGTGCCATGACCTAGAATGGAACCAGCAACCTCTCAGTGCTTGGGACGACATTCAACCAATGACATGAAAATTCATGAAGCATTCCATATTTAAGAAAAAACACACACACTAGAAAAGAAAATTTTGAGCCACACCAGCCAGGGCAGCTCTTCTCTGTTTTATGTATTTGAACATGCTCCCAAGTTTATGCTTTAACTTTCTATAGTATTTGTGTGTAGTATAGCTGTCTTACATTTTTATGTGTTCAAATTTATCAAGTTTAAGTTTCTATGTATTCAGATTTACCAGTAATCTTCTTTATGGTGTCTGTGTTTTGTATCAAATGTAGAAATACTTACTTGGCCCATTTTATTCAGTAAACATTATGATCACAGGCCTTGCACCTATGTGCTTTTCAAATTCTATAAAGATATTTGAAACATGGAATAAAATATATCTTGTTCCAGAAAACAAAAATAAAATTGCAAACTATAAATTACTGTTTAATTAAATGTTTACAACTTAAACCATATACCAGATTTATTAATTATTAAAAATGCATTTGAAAACAATTTATCGGACAGATTTTTCCCATCTCATCAAAGTTCTTATAAAGAAACGTGATTATAGAGATTACAGAGAAATCATAAATTAAATGTTTCCTATACCCAAACAATATCGAGGCAAAACTACAAAAATGGTTTTCAAAAAATTATAGTTAATATGGGTTGGGTACACCAAATATGTTTGGATGACTGACTAGACAGCTTCCAGAAGGGATAACTGAGGTCCCTGGTGTCTAGGAATAGCCGGTTCTTCAGCTCAAAGTCAAAAAAGAAAAAGAAAGAAGGAGGGGAAGAGAGAAAGAAAGGGCTGTGCTTTTTCTAATACTAGTAGATTTTATTATTTATGTTTAAATTGTGGATTCATTAGTAATTAATTTTGATATGAAATATATGAAGCTTTTTTTCTCCTAGGAAGCCAGTTGTGTCTAATCCATTTGTTTATTTATTTAGTTAGTTATTAATATATTGTATTGATTTCAGAGAGGAAGGGGGAGAGAGAGAGAGAACATGAATGAATGAATGACTCATCAATGGTGAGAGAGAATCATTGATTGGCTGCCTCCTGCAGCCCCTATAGGGAATCAAGCCCACAACCCAAGCATATGCTCTGACTGGGAATTGAACTCTGACCTCCTGGTTCATAGATCAGTACTCAACCACTGAGCCACACCAGCCGGGCTTTAAACTTTTTGAAAAGCTACCTTTGGTCATAAACTATATTCCCACAATGTATGTGTCTTCAATTCATTTTTTCAATAGGAGAACAAATTACTACTTACAATTGCAAGTTGGTTATCAGTATTCTTTCAAAAGTTGTTTGAAAGTGGGAGACCTTTTTGGGGAAAAACAACTGGCTTCTCTACTACCTAACAAATGCGGGGGAGGTTGGAAATGTGTAAATACATGTTTTGAGAGGAAAAGAATTAAATATCACACTGAGGAATAGAAGAGTACTAGAGTTCAGAGAAGAGCACAGCTGTGCTCCCTGAAAGCACTGTGAGAAGTTTGGTAGAGTAGGGAACGTTGGAGTGGGGTCTTGAAGTAGGGGCAGGTGTTGGAAGGCAGTGGTCTTCAAGCTGGGGTACCCATGCCCTTGATGGTACAAGGTCCAAAAGAGACATGACAGATGGCATTGAAGGTTCAATTTCTGGGTCTTTAGTCCATCTGTTCCCATTCATAAAACCCATCAGCTAGAGTGCACAGCACAGGCAACCCCTGAAATGCTGGTACCTTCCACCCGTCTCTACCTTATTATGGAGCATTTCACTTAAGTATAAAAGCCCTCTGGGTCACGAAACAAAGAAACAATCCTAAATGTTGGGGTACATGACCAGAAGTTCATGCTTTGGGGCCTCGGTGGCAAATTCTTTTGCAAGTGAGATCATTTCCAATACTTTGCTTTTAACAAAATTGAGAGAGAAACTCATTAAGTTGTCAGCTAATAGGTCATTAAAAACAATTTTTGATATGTTCACCAGGTGCTTTCGTAGAATTATAATTCAGAAATTCAAAGAAGAGTGATGATTCCCTAACGAAGCTCCTGCTAGCCCATCTATGTATCTATCTAAATGAGCTTTCCCAGAGCTTTTATATATAGAAATGAAAAATAGGAATAGATTGGATTCTGAACTCAGTCTAATTCAAACAATGAGAATATTCATTTTCAGATAAATTAACTAATTGGAGAAAAAAAATCCCTATCCTTGTAAGATACTTTTCCAACCAGTTTTTTTTTATTGTTTTCTATCTTGAATAATTGTTTATCTTCCTACAGTTGTAATAAGTAAAGGTAACTTAAACCAGGGATGAAAAAAATGAATACTTAGAGCCCTGTGGTTATTAGAAATGAAAGCAAAATTAATCTTTCAATTTACATACACATTTTTGTGGCAGAGTGGTAGATGAGGTGATCAGTAAAAGGCTTCTAAGCATGAAAATGTTTTCTATTGGGATAAAATTCTGTGGGCAAAGGGGGAATGGAAATAGAAGTTCAAGGTGGAAAGGAATGATATAAAAATTTCAACTATCAAAGAAGAACTTGTTGGTGTGTTTTTTAAGTGAAGAATGGTGGGTTTTAAATTGCTGGGATTCTTAGATTCCATTGGTGACATTAAAGGGTGATGGAAGAGTTTATTTTAAAATATCAATATTTACAATACTCCAGAAATGACATCTTTTGCAGTTACTGAAGCTTTTCATATGTTTATTCAAAAAGATGCAGAAGATACATAGTTTTAAAAACATTTTAGGAAGGAGGATAGCAGCAAAATATTTTAAGGAGTTTGCCAGGAAAATCTTTTTCTAATGCTGGAGTCATGCTGATGTTTGTGGATTTACTGCAGAGAGGAGGATTGAAGACAGAGAAGAAAGGGACACAGCTCATGCAGCACACACAGTTCCAGGGGGAAACATGGGCAGAACTAAGGAAGCAAGCAGAGGACTTAGGAGAGAGGAGAGACACTGTTTAACTGAGATTGGGGTCGGGGGGTGCGTTCCAGATGGTGACCTTGAGCTAGAGCAGGGGGAAGTCCAAGAGGTAAGTTTGGATAGAGCATAGGACACTGATGACTTTGGACAATGAGAAGAGATCTTTGGAAATTCAGTTCTGGAGGAAAGAAGTCACAGTCTGCATTTAAGGCTGGGGGAGGGGATGTAACCTGGGAATATTAGAGCTGCTTTATATTCTGTCTACTCCCAAATGGGCTTAGTTGGTCAATCAGAGGGGAATTAAAGGATTTCCAAACATCAGAAGGAACCCAGTTTGAGGTCATCAGGTATGGTTACTAGCATACTTGGTTGGTTCGCTTTCTCAGTGATGTGGTCCACTTGACTTGGGAGTGATGAGAGCATTTGGCAGAAGAATAGAGGAGGCTTCGGGGAGGCAGGGACTGTCAGCCTTGTCCACTGGTTTTCTGGTTTCTCCTCCCTCCCTTCTTTCCTTCCTTCCTTCCTTCCTTCCTTCCTTCCTTCCTTCCTTCCTTCCTTCCTTCCTCC
>NW_005370372.1:4195207-4213117 GCF_000412655.1 Myotis brandtii
GATATTTTTCCATTGATTTTTAGAGAGAGTGGAAGAGAGAGGGAAAAACAGACAAATATTAATGTGAGAGAAGCACATCGATTGGTTACCTCCTGCACAAGTCCCCACCAGGGCCTGGGCCCTGGAGGAGCCTACAACTGAGGTATGTGCCCTTGACCGGAATCAAACTTGGGACCCTTCTGTCCGCAGGCGATGCTCTATCCACTGAGCCAGAAGGGCTGTGGCATAATTTCTTCTCTTTTTTCCACAGTACTTACCACCTTCTAACATACCATAGAATTTATTGGTTATTTTTATTGCCTTATGTAGGATATATGATGCAGGGAACTCTGCTTTGTTCACCAGTGTTCTAGTGACTTGGGATCAAGTCACTAGAACACGGCATAGTTTGTGCTTAATAAATATCTATTGAGTAAGCATTCAATGAAAGAACAGATATGTTTATGCATTATACATTTATTATTTCCTTAATTAACAAAGTGATGTTCAGCCTGCAAGGGGGTTTATGTTGGCACAACTCAGAGGGAAGAAAATAAAGTGGAACTTCTAACTCACACCATACACAAAACAAAAATAAATTTCAGATGCAGTAAAGACTTAAGTGTACATAATTAATCAACAAAAACTTTGGAATAAAATCTAGGAGACCAGCCTGGGCAGCGTGCCTCAGTGGTTGAGCATCGACTTATGAACTAGGAGGTCACGGTTCGATTCCTGATCAGGGCACATGTCCAGATTGCGGGCTGATCCCCAGTGGGGGGTGTGCAGGAGGCAGCCAATTGATTCTCTCTCATCATTGATGTTTCTATCTCTCCCTCCCCCTTCCTCTCTGAAATCAATAAAACTATATTTTAAAAAAAGAAGAAACTAGAAAACTAACAAAAATAATTTAAAACAAAATCTAGGAGACCAGATGAACCATCTAGGATGGGGCAGATCCTCTTAACTAATGAAGAAAACTCAGGAGCCATAAAGAGAAAGAGGGACACATTTGACAATATGAAAACTTTAAGGAATATGTGTGATAGAAGGCAACAGAGTCAGCAGACAAATGATAGATTTCGTGGAAGTATTTGAAATGTTGATAAGAGCAAATGGGTTATCTTTAACACAAAAATCAAAAGACTCTTAAAAATTGAGCAGAACATGATTGGCATATAATCAAATCTAAAGGGCTAATAAAGAAATGATATTTAGATAAACTTAGGGACATGGAATTAAAGTATCAAAAGTTATCACTTTATACCCATCTGAGGAAAGTTAAAAGTACATGGTGTCTGTTGCTGGCAGGAATGTGGGGAAAGTATGTTCTCTTGGTGAGCTGGTAGAAATCTGAATTGTCACAGCCTTGTTGAAAAGCAGTCTGATGACATTCATCAGAATTAAAAATACACTTCTTGGCTTTGCATTAACACTCCTGGGACTCTCATAGAAATAAAACCGCAATTTTTTAGTTAGAGATATAAATAAATAAATGTTTATTGCAGTATGGTTTATCATGGCAAAAGACTGGGAAGAAAAAGTGAATGTTCTTCAATAAGGGACTAGTTGAACACATTACAGTATCATTCTCACCATAGTGTGTGTGCAATATTCAAAAGGAATGCATTAGCCTACCTGTAGAGAAAGGTACTAGATTAGTTACAGGGTTACCAGGGAAGGTCATAACTATGAAATGGGAAATGAGGGGAGAGGAAGGCAAATTAAAAGGAAAAAAATACTGTACTAAAGGACAAAAAAGTATGCCATAATCCCATTTATGTAAAATGATGCCTGTGTAGGTAATGACATTTGAAATTAGCCTTCAGACTTATAGGCAAGTTTTAAAAAAAGTCAGGTCCAGAAAATTCTATGTCAAATCAATGCCAACTTAGTATTACATTTCTTCAGGAAATATAAGAGTTTTTGAAATGTAAATTCTAGGGCAGGTAGAATGAATGTGTTCTGGGTTCTTCTGTCCTCCTTCCCTCACCCCTCCACCTTCTCTCAGCCCATGACGGCATCGTGATTAAGATTGAGGTGCAGACCAACGACGAGGGCTCAGAGAGCTTGGAGACGCCAGAGCCCCTGATGGGACAGGTGGAAGAACATGGCTTCCAGGACTCGGAGCTGGGTGACCCGTGTGGAGAACAGCCAGATCTGGACATGCAGGAGCAGGAAAACATGTTGGAGGAGTCCACAGAAGGCTCCGGCGAGTTCAGCGAGCTCAAGCAGATGCTGGTGCAGCAGAGAAACTGCACAGGTCAGTCGGGGCAGGGACACTGATGGTTCAACAGGTGTGACAGAAACCAAGCACAACCTCAGGTACAAGCTTCCTGCCTCAGGGTTTATGAGCATCTGTCTCTGGGCTAGGGAAGAGGTGTTAAAGCCAAATACTAGGTCAGGCAGGATCCCTCCTTCTACAGGCAGGAGAAGCTCAAATGAATTGCCCAAGATGGTGGCAAAGCTAAAACTTCCCTGTGCTGACATGTCCTTGATTGTTCTTATGTCACACTAGATCTCTCACCTGACTTGAAAATTTCAACCCTTGGAGAGCACGTTTTTTTGTTTTGTTAATCCTCACCTCAAGATCTTTTTTTCATTGATTTTTAGAGAGAGTGTAAGGAAGGGGAAGAGAAAGAAATATCAATGTGAGAGAGACACATCAGTTGGCTGCCTTCTGCACGTGCCCAGGACCCTTCAGTCCAAGGACCGATGCTCTAAACAGTGAACCAAACTGGCTAGGGCCAGAGCACATTTTATATATATACTAAAGGCCCGGTGCACGGATTCGTGCACCGGTGGGGTCCCCCAGCCTGGCCTGCGCCCTCTTGCAATCTGGGACCCCTCAGGGGATCTTAGACTGCTGGTTTCGGCCCGATCCCCACAGGAGGCCTGGCCTGCGGGGATCTGGCCAAAACTGGCAGTCCAACATCCCCCGAGGGATGTAGTAGTGCATGAAGCGGCAGGCAGCTGGGGAAGAGCCGCTCCCACTCATCCCAGCCCTGCTGCACCTTCTGCCACCAGTAGCAGCTGCACTCGCCAGGTGTGAGCCTGGCATCTGGCGCCCATTGGTCAGCTGAGTGGCGCTTCCACTGTGGGAGCGCACTGACCACCAAGGGGCAGCTCCTACATTGAGTGTCTGCCCGCTGGTGGTCAGTGCACATCATAGTGACTGGTTGACTGGTGGTTCGGTTGCTTAGGGTTTTATATATATAGACTAGAGGCCTGGTGCACGAAATTTATGCACTGGGGGTGGGGTCCCTCAGCCTGGCCTGCACCCTCTCACAGTCCAGGATCCCTTGGAGGATGTCCACCTATGAAATTTGTGCACTTGGGGGGGTGGTCCTTCAACCCAGCCTACGCCCTCTCACAGTCCGGGAGCCCTCGGGGGATGTCCAACTGCCGCAGAGGCGGGAAAGGCTTCCACCACCGCCATTGTGTTCGCCAGCCGTGAGCCCTGCTTCTGGCTGAGCAGCGCTCCCCCTCTGGGAGCGCACTGACCACCAGGGGGCAGCTCCTGCATTGAGCGTCTGCCCCTGGTGGTCAGTGCACATCATAGCGACCGGTCATTCTGCCGTTTGGTCAATTTGCATATTAGCCTTTTATTATATAGGATATTTTACTTCAGAGAGGAAGGGAGAGAGAGAATCATCAATGATGAGAATCATTGATTGGCTGCCTCCTACACGCCTCCTATAGGGGATCAAGCCCACAACCTGGGCATGTACCCTGAATGGGAATTGAACTGTGAACTCCTGGTTCATAGGTAAACGCTCAACCAGTGAGCGACACTGG
Source organism: Myotis brandtii (assembly GCF_000412655.1). NCBI lineage: Eukaryota > Metazoa > Chordata > Mammalia > Chiroptera > Vespertilionidae > Myotis > Myotis brandtii. The sequence continues at coordinate 4,198,985 of NW_005370372.1, forward strand.
CCAGGCGAGAGCACATGTTTTAAAACAACTGACTGTGCTTTTTTAGTAGAATCTAGGCATCATTTTCATTTAATTATAAAATTTCAGGGTCACCATTCTGCAAACTTATGAGTCCAAGGAGAACAGTAGAAAGTGGGCTTGCACAGCCTCATCCCAGGATATCTTTTGTGGTCATTTTCTGATGCTGAACCAACCATCCATGCATTCCTAAGAAGAAGCCCTACCTGATTGTGATGGTGTCTTTCTTAAACCTATATTAGACCTTGTTAGCTACTATTTTATACAGGAGCTTTATAACTGCATTCATAAATAAAATGAACCTGAAGTTCTCTTGAATCACCCTTATCTGTATTGGAAACAATATTGTAGTAGACTTAACCAGTGATCTGGAAAGCTTTTGCTCTTTTTTTATATTCTAAAAGTAATGTATAATATAGGAACTAAGTATGTTCCTTGAATTTTTTTTTAACATTTTTTAAAAATATATTTTATTGATTTTTTACAGAGAAGAAGGGAGAGGGATAGAGAGTTAGAAACATCAATGAGAGAGAAACATCGATCAGCTGCCTCCTGCACACTCCCCACTGAGGATGTGCCCGCAACCAAGGTACCGGAATCGCACCTGGGACCCTTGAGTCCGCAGGCTGACGCTCTATCCACTGAGCCAAACCGGTTAGGGCTGTTCCTTGAATTTTTGGTAGAACTCACTTGGGTTTGGATAATTGATTATGTGTGAAAGTCAACCATCATAGCAGTTTATATATTCTTTATATTTAGAAATATGTCCACATCCATTTTCTATTTATTTATTTTCCAATTTTTATTTATTGAATTGAGAGAGAGAGAGAGAGAGAGAGAGAGAAACATTGATTTGTTGTTCCCCTTATTCATGCATTCATTGGTTACTTCTCATATGTGCCCTGACGGGAGATCAAACCCACAACCTTGGCATATTGGATGACACTAACCAGCTGAGCTACCTGGCCAGGGCATTTTAGTTAGGTTTTTTAAAGTATTATGTTGATTTTTAAAAGTTTTTTTATTTTATCTGTAGGTGATTCCTCTGCAGTTTGCCTTTTTGCACCTAATAAAATGTGGACATCCTTGGTCAAAAAATGTGGATCTAGTTCCTTATTTTTTTATCTTTTACACATTTTTTATTATCCTCACCCAAGGATATATGTATATATATTTTTAATTGTAGAGAGAGAAAGGGGAAGGAGAGAAAAAGAGAGCAACATCAATGTGAGAGAGAAAAATTGATTGGTTGCCTCCCATACATGCCCCAATTGGAGATCAAACCTGCTACCTAGGTATGTGCCCCGACCAGGAATCGAACCTGCAACCTTTTGGTGTACAAGAGAATGCTCCAACCAACTGAGCCACACCAGCCAGGGCTAGCTCCTTATCCTATACAAGAGGCCCAGTGCACGAAATTCGTCCCTCAGCCTGGCCTGTGCCCTCTTGCAGTCCAGAAGCCATTGGGGACGTCCGACTGCCAGCTTAGGCCTTGGGGATTGGGCCAAAGCCGGCAGTCAGACATCCCCCAAGGGACCCTGGACTGCGAGAGGGTGCAGGGCGGGCTGAGGGACACCCCCCGCCCTCCAGTGCACGAATGTCATGTACCGGGCCTCTAGTTTTTAAATAACTGCATGCTGCTTCAGAAGTCTTTTTAATATACCGTGTTGTCTTTCACAAAAGAATAGTGAATTGATTCCAGTCAAGGGCATGTACCTTGGTTGCGAGCACATCCCTAGTAGGGGGTGTGCAGGATGCAGCTGATCGATGTTTCTCTCTCATCGATGTTTCTAACTCTCTATCCCTCTCCCTTCTTCTCTGTAAAAAATCAGTAAAATATATTTAAAAAAAAAAAAAAGAATAGTGAAAGACACAAAGCAGATTGTGAGTAGATGCTAAATTAGACCTTCATAACAGAAATTCCAGATTGTCCTTTGAACAGTCCCCACTAATTCTATTAGAACCTTAGAAAATTACTAAATAGTCCTTTTGGGATTTTGAGCCATGAATTTTAGGGCCAGATGTTCCATTCTTATTTCATTAAGAAAAAACAACTCTGATGCTGAGTCATTGAGATTCTTTCTCTTTCTCTCTGAAATAAAATATATAAATATAAAATGTGCTGGAGAGTCTGAATCCTCTAAGGCCTACGCTTCCCCCTCTGTCTTTCACAAACAACCCTGGATAAACACCAGGGCAGCTAGTTACCAGCCTCGAAAGCTGCTTCCTCCTTCCCTGTCTTTTAAGCATTGTGGTCCTAGGACCTTCTAGATCACTTGCTGTCAAGAATCCTGACAGTACTGAGGCAGCGTTGTCTTATGGAGCTCAGCACATCTATGTTCTGACTATTACACTGCAATTGGAGTAGTAGAAAGTGCTATGGCCTAGCAGTCACTAATAAACTTACAAGACCTTGCCAGTCACAGACGCTGCCAGCTTCAGTTTCTCTGTCAGTTGAGGGGATTGAGTAGGTGGTTCCCAAACTGCAAGCTCTGGAAGTTCTGACTTTATTTACTTTATTTGGGAACACAACTTGATATCTACAGTCTTGGATGCCCCATGTCTGTGAAATGGGGATAAGATACAGTGAATATGAAAAGAGAGAATAGGTATGAAGTGCTTTGGAAAAGTTCTCTGTTTGCTTTTAAGAATTCCACAAGTGCAGATTGTTATTGCATCTTCCATCTCACAGGTGGGATTAGAAAAGTGACTTTCTCAGGTCACACAAAGTTGGTCAGTGTGACTAAAAATAGAATCCCCCATTAACAGTGTTTAGGGAGTACCAAATAAGTACAAGGCACTTGAGAAAACCCAAACAGGCGTGGGAGGCCACTCCTTTTCCCTAGGACTTACATTCTCATGGGCCACAGGAACACAGCCTTATTTAGGTCGTAAAGGACCAGATTAGAGGGGGGAGGGGGAGGACATTCCAGATTAGAGGGGGGAGGGGCAGGACATTCGTTAGTGGGAGTGTTTGTGGCATTCACACCAGGGCTTGTGGGAAAGGCAGATGAAACCCCCTACCCCAGCTTCAGGGTTGGTAGAGCCTGACTGTGCAGGTGAGTCATCCACCTGTGCAGGTGAGATGCTGCAGGGGAAGGCTGAATTCTCGGTCCTGAGAAGGTGCACCCCACATGCTGAGGGCTGCAGGTTGGGATGATCAGGGAAGGTTTTAGGGAGATGAGAGGATTGGAGCTGGGTGTTAATTGATGGGACGGGGGTGAGTAAAGGTACCTGAGGAGAAATCTCCAGTTGAGTCAGAAAAGATGTAGCCAGTGGGGCAGAGCTGAGTTCAGGTAGAGGAGACCCAGTGACAACTTGATGAGTCAAGACCCTTCGGATACAGCATGAAGAAACCCAACCCTTAAGTAGCTTAAATGGAAAATTAGTTTATGGGCTTGAATAACTGGTAGGTTCACATGTATGCCAACCTCAGCACCTGGATCTGGGGGGCCCCTCAAGAGGACTCACATACTGGTGTTCTTTCCTTCTGATTACTAGCAATGTGGGAAACGGGCACCAGCAACTCGCCTTACGTAAAGTTCCGAGAGGGTCTGGGCTCATTCCTGAACCAAATGGATATATTGGTTATTTATCCAACCCTGTGGCTGTGGGGATCACAGTGGCAGGCACTGGAAAGTCTTGTCCCAAAGAAAGGAATTAGGGAGACAATATTTGTGCCATGCTTGTTGGTGAGGATGGAGCGATGCTTACCTAGATTCGCGTTGCCAGCGCTAGGCAGCAGCTAATGTCTTCTTGCTGTCTCTCCCTTCCTGTGCCTGGAGCAGAGGGGATCGTGATCAAAACCGAGGAACAGGAGGAGGAGGAGGAAGAAGAGGAGGAGGACGAGCTGCCGCAGCACTTGCAGGACCTCGGGGAGCTGTCCGGGAGATACAGCGCCAGCATATACCAGACCCCGCTGCCAGGGGAGCTGTCCCCTGAGGGCGAGGAGAGCCCCCCGCCCCTGCAGCTAGGAAACCCGGTGGTGAAGAGGCTGGCGCCCATGTCCCATGGCGACCGGCACATGGGTGACCGGCACATGAGCGACAACCGGAGCTCCTCGAGTCAGCAGCAGCGGAACCGGCGTGGAGAGCGGCCCTTCACCTGCATGGAGTGCGGCAAGAGCTTCCGGCTGAAGATCAACCTCATCATCCACCAGCGCAACCACATCAAGGAGGGGCCCTACCAGTGCTCTGAGTGCGAGGTCAGCTTTCGGCACAAGCAGCAGCTCACGCTGCACCAGCGCATCCATCGTGTCCGTGGAGGCTACGTGTCGCCAGAGCGTGGGCCAGGCTTCACTTCCAAGCACACGCTCAAGCCACGCCCCAAGTCGCCCAGCTCAGGCAGTGGCGGTGGCCCCAAGCCCTACAAGTGCGCCGAGTGCGACAGCAGCTTCAGCCACAAGTCGAGCCTGACCAAGCACCAGATCACGCACACGGGTGAGCGGCCCTATACATGCCCGGAGTGCAAGAAGAGCTTCCGCCTGCACATCAGCCTGGTCATCCACCAGCGTGTGCATGCGGGCAAACACGAAGTCTCCTTCATCTGCAGTCTGTGCGGCAAGAGCTTCAGCCGCCCTTCTCACCTGCTGCGCCACCAGCGGACTCACACGGGCGAGCGGCCCTTCAAGTGCCCCGAGTGCGAGAAGAGCTTCAGCGAGAAATCCAAGCTCACCAACCACTGTCGCGTGCACTCCCGGGAGCGCCCTCACTCCTGTCCAGAGTGTGGCAAGAGCTTCATCCGCAAGCACCACCTGCTGGAGCACCGGCGCATCCACACAGGCGAGCGGCCCTACCACTGCGCGGAGTGTGGCAAGCGCTTCACGCAGAAGCATCACCTGTTGGAGCACCAGCGTGCCCACACAGGCGAGCGGCCCTATCCCTGCACGCACTGCGCAAAGTGCTTCCGCTACAAGCAGTCGCTCAAGTACCACCTGCGGACCCACACAGGCGAATGAGCCGCCGCCCAGCCTGCCTGCCCAGAGGCCTGAACCCAGCGGGCAGGGCACCCCTCTAAGCCCCCAGCCCCTTTGCTGTGAGCCCCTCTCTCCTTTCGTCCCTCCTCCCAAGGACACAGGGGTCCTGAGACCAGGTCGCTTGCTGCCGTGTTTACTGGGGCTCCAGGGGTGGGGAGAGCTTGGACCTGGGGGAACCCCTTCGGGCTGTTAATTTCCTTGACAATAAAATGGATGAAACCAATCAGCACGGGGGGAGTGATTTGGCCGCCTGCCACTGGGAGGGGCGGTGCAAGGGCACTTAGTTGGGGATAGAACTTTATAATTACCTTTTGGATACTGTGGTTCTATTTGATAATAATAGAGTAATTTTTTAAAAGATGAGTGTTTCCTGTTTGCCGTTTTTGTTTGGTTTTGAAGGGGAGGGGTTGAGAAGGTGGCCAAGGGACATCATGTGCCTAGTGTCAGTTGACAGGTTTTCTTGAGTCCCTTTTATGTGCTTATTCCCTATGTTGGATGGTGAAGGGGATGCAGATCCCACTGATTATAAAATCGAAGAGAGACAGGGCTAAGGAGCTTGAAACAGTGAATGGGCCTGTGGAAGTGTAGAAGCTCCTGGTGCCCTGATGTGGGCAGACAAGTGGGAGTTCAGGGGGAGGCAGGAAGAGTGACAGGTCTAACATGGCCTGGAAAGATGGTCCTACAGCAAAAGCTGGGTGCATCCCTCAGGACCAAGCAGCCTGCTGAGCTTGAAATGTGGCTGGAGGGTGGTGTGGCTGGTGGCAGGGAGGCATAGGGAAGGGGTGCAGAGGCCCCTGGGGCCAGTCTTAGGGGAAACCATAAAAGAAGACACCATTCTGGACTTTTTTTAATTTTGTTTGTATGTTGCCCTAAAACTCTCTAGATTTGTTACATGCATGAATGCACCCTGGTTTCGCTGGGTATTCATTACCAATTGCCATCCAGCGAGGCCTAGAGAAAATGCAGGCATGTTCCATTGCCCACAGAGCAAATGACTCATTCTGCTCCTGGGTTTGGCAGTGACCCAGAGAGAATTGAGGTAATATGGGCCAGTTCATGGAGGCTAATGGAGTGCCCCACTCCTCCATGAGAACTGGGGAGGCCAGACTTCGCAGGAGGCAGAGAGACTGACCTGAGAGACAAGAAGTAGGCAGACTAAGTCGTGAGTCTGGGAGTGGGGAGGGGGGCCAACACACAGGAGAATTGGAGGAGATGCTACACTATTGTCTGAAAGGACCATAGCAGTCAACCCACCTCCTTTCCTTGTAAAGATGCATAAATCACGGAAAGGGGAAGTGACACCCAAAAGCTGATTCTTGAAAGGATATGACTTCTCTGTTTACACTGCAAATTTGTAAAAGGATGGTAGGACATCAAGGCAGGCAGCCAGAGCAGGGGCAGAGGCTGGGTTGGCACAAAGAGCTGGAGAGGTGGCCAGTCTTAATCCGGATCTCCAGAACCAGCTGGAGAGGAGTCACATCCAGAAGCAGGGACTTATATGCAGGAAACAGTGCCAAGCACACAGTGCTCTACTGACCACAGGAGCTGGAGAAGTCAGGACAGCTTCTCCGTGGAGGTGGATCTGTGGGCTGGGAGAATTCCATAGATGAGGAAAATGAGGAAGGCCTTTGGGTGGGGGTATTCAGAAGTGTGGAAAGTGGGCTCTAATTGATGAGAGAACAGTGATTGATTTGTGAGAGAACTTGTGGAGAGAAAACAGGGTCAACAAGGTTGGCTTGGAGTAGACCTGGGGTGCAGAGGGATCTCAGACTTCAAGACTGGAGTTTGAATTTGACCTTTTATGAGAAATCACCGAAGACTGCTGAGCAGGAGAGAACATTGATGCAAATAGATGGCAAAAGACTGAACCTGGAGAAGGAATCCTACCATAGACATGGGAGAACCAACTGTATTCAATGGATGGGTCATGATGATGTTGAAGGATGGCTGAGGAAATGGCTCTTTTGAACACCAGCGTATTTGAAGCCTTGAAGAGGTGTTAGCAGAGATTTTTTGGAAATATTTAGTGGAGGGCCATTGCTGCTCCAAATCTTGACTAGTCCTGGAATTTGAGGACCAAAGAGTGCTGGAAATATTCTGACTCAAGTGAAAGATGATGTTTTGGGATGAAATCCAGGGTAGGAACTCAGAGAGTAACTTCATTTGTTATGCATTTACCAAGAATGGTGCTAACAAGCTTTCTTTTTCTAGGCATCTGGTGTAAAGGATTCAGTATAGTCAAAGACTGGTACTTCTTATGTGGAGCTGGGCTGTCAGGGAATCTGTGTCCCTATCTCCCTTTCCTGGGCTTTAACCCCCTCTTCAGGCCTCTTCCTTCTAAGCATCCAGCACCCTGTACTCCAGTCGTCCCTCCTCATCCTGACACCTTGATACCATCATGATTCTCACTTTCCACCTGGCATAAGTTCCATAGTGGTCCGAGGCCGACATCTACAGAGATGGTCACTGAAGTGTGGACAGCCTCTGGGGTCAAGCAGATGTAGATTTCAATTTAGTTGTGTGAACTTGCACAAATTAACAGAATACCAACTTCCGCATCTGTTCAGGGGGATAACAAAGTTCCCATTGTTCTGAGGCTTAAATAACAAAGAATAAATACATAGCAAAGGCATTGGCACCTACTAAAGTTTTGATAGAAGTTGTCTAGAAGCTAAAATTTCATTATGAGCTTCTAGCTAATAATGCCAGCTTAATTTCATTAAAACAGAAGTTCACATAGGTGGTGGGCTGGCAGTGTATTTTAAAAGAATGAATCTCTGAAAAGGAAATTTCCCCAGCAAGCAGAAGCGGAAAATTATTTTCATGTGAGGAAGTTCAAATCAAACCACATAGGCAACTACACTGGGTCACGATATCATAGTTGTTGGTGGTGGGGGGGGGGGGGGGGGATATCCTTGGGTGAAGATTAACCAAAAAAATTTAAAAGGAAAAGTAAAGTTGTACACTATAGAAGCTAGTGAGAATAATGATGTTTAACAATTGAGTACATTATGTGCCAGCTAACTCACCAACTGCCTTACACAAATTTTTTCCCCTTTAACGTTGAATCACATCAGACAGCAACTCACTGCAAAATGAGTAGGTTTAACCCCTGAAACGTACACAGAGGATAGCAAATGGGAGAAAGTCCCCTGGACCAACAATAGGAATGAAACACTGACATCTAATGATTCCCAGCCAGAAAATGTTTGCCAACTTCCTCCAGGTACAAGATGTAATGGTCAATAAATAAATTCACATTGGCAGCAGCATGTTTGAAATTAACCACGCTCCCACTGTTTTAGCTGCTTATATATTATGTTCAGAGTTTACCTCTATGAGGCATGTCCTCATGTCATCAGCCCACCTTGCAGATGTTGAAACTGAGGCTTGAAAAAGGGTAAATAACTTGCCCGAGGGCACACAGCTCATCAGGGCTTGAGACCAGGTTTGGACCATGCACCCAAGTCCAAGCTCTTGAGAACAAGCAGCCGCTCACCAGAGTTTGCAGTGGGTAATACCCTCCTTACTGGGTATCTGGGACTCTTTCATAGTGCTTCCCAAGAGTGCCCTTAATTTAATTAGAAAGCCAGACTTTCGAACTCCTAAATTGTCACTTGCCACTGGCCCCATGGGGTTCTGTACCAGAAAGAATAATTGCCACTTATTGAGCACATCTTACTTTAGAAGACTTTGCCTTCTAAACAATGCATAATTCTGCTGTGTGCATCGTTTGACTCGTTTTATAGGCGAGGAGCTTGAGGTTCAGAGAGATTAAATAGGCCCAAAGTCACACAGCAATCAAATGGTAGAGCCAGGATTTGAATCTGTGTCTTATTCTGAAGTCCATGTGCTTGGCCACAAAGTTCTTTCCCTGGGACCTGAAAGATTATTGAAAAAAGGAAAGCCAGCGCCTCTTTCAAATTATTCCATTTTATTCTTAGACAAAATGAAGGAAAACAACATATAAGCAGAACATGCTCTGTGCCATATGTTTGTCAAAATTATGAATGTAGTAAGAAAATAAAACTTTTAGAGGCAAAAATGGCCTTGGTGTCCAGCCTATGGTTTTCCAACTGGAGAAGTTGAGACAAAGAGGAGCAGGTTGCCTGTGCTGGCTTGGTCACTCATGGAGGTCAGCAAATGGAGCAGGGCCTGGCACCTTAGGGATGCTCACTGTCACACAGCCCCCATTTTTATTAATATATGTGTGCAAAGCATTGTGCTGACCTTCATGGAGAAACAAAGGATCAGGAAGCCATCCACTGCCATGACCACACTTAGAACCTGGTGGAGATTCTGTGGCCGAATTCTCTAGACTCAGCCTTTGGGAGTCTGGAGAGCCGAGACCATCATGGAGACCTGTAGGCAGAAAGAGCCCACCTCCATATTTTCTCTGTCCCCCCTGTTAGGGTAGCTTTAACTAGCCAGGTGTCTGCGGGCACCTTGCCTGAGGCAATGTGGTAGTGGCTCTTCAGATTAAGGGATCAGGGCCAGAGGCCTCTGGGCCCTACTGTTGCCAGGGCAACGGTGAATCAGGCCAAGGCCTCTCCTCCAGCTTTCTGGAAAGTGTTTTGGTGCTGAGGCCTCTTGCTGCTTCCCAGGCATAGTGGGAATCTCTAGATTTAAATTTAAAAATCGATTCTGCATTTTCTAGTTCTAGTTAGGTTCCTTGAAATGAGTATTTTTTGTTAAAACATAATAGAATCTAACCTTTTTATTTCTATTTTCTACAAAGGGTAACTCCAGCCTAAAAGAATTTTTTAAAAAAGGGAGAGAGGGAAAGGGGTGGGGGGAGAGAAAGGAAGTAAGAAGAAAGAAAGGAAAAGAAAAGAAAAGAAAAGAAAGAAGGAAGAAAGAGGAAAGAAAAATGAAATCAAGTAGTATTGATAGTGGCCTCACATGAAAACTTCCAGGAAGCAGTCAGACCCTACCCTCGAGTTTATTAGGGATAATAATAATCATCACTGGTTCTTACCATGTTCCAGGCACTGTGCTGAGTAAACGCTGTCATGTTTTATCTTGTGACAACCTGTGAGCTCATATTCATATCCCCTTTTACAGATGAAGTTCAGAGAGATTAAGCAATTAGCCCAAGGCCACATGGCCAGAATTTAAACCTAAGTATGTGCTGTTAATTGCTGTTATATACTGCCTCCCAATTTCTTCAACATGGATCTTTAATAAAAAGGCAAAACAGTACTATTTCTCTCTGATTGGCAGCTCTGCCTGTCCTGTGTAAGTACCAAACCTGGCTGAAAGATAGCTCGCTGGCTGGCCAGTCCAGCAACACTGGGACTGGGACCCAGCTCACCTAACCAGGAGAGAATGGATGTGTCTGGACGCCCAGCTGGCCCCCATTTAAAACTGATCCCCTCTCGTCTGGAGGAACTTTGGGAAGAGGCTATCTATCAAGGCAAAGGCTCCCTTTTTGTATTTGTCTCTGATGTTGGGACCTAAGAAGCCATTTGTTTAACCCTCAGAGAAGGAGTTGAGTGAAGTAGAGTATAAGGAAAATGCACCCATACCCTAATAAAATAGCACTCACACCCTGAGTCTAATCTTTTGGGCTTATACTACCTCTTGGGGTTCTCACCATTCCTTCCCCTACTATTACATGAATGAAATGCACTGCTTCTCTTTATAAAATAATGGCCAAATTCTCAAACTAACTCAAACTGCAAGATAGAAATACCACAACTGTCTATTAACTAGGGTAATAGAAAGTTGAATTTTTTAAAAAATATATTTTATTGATTTTTTACAGAGAGGAAGGGAGAGACAGAGAGTTAGAAACATCGATGAGAGAGAAACATCGATCAGCTGCCTCCTGCACATCTCCCACTGGGGATATGCCCGCAACCAAGGTACATGCCCTTGACCGGAACCGAACCTGGGACCCTTCAGTCCGCAGGCCGATGCTCCATCCACTGAGCCAAACTGGTTTCGGCAGAAAGTTGAATTTTAATGACAAAATGTACCAGTGAAAATTACCCTCACAAGTAATGTTATTTAAATAATGAATTTCAGGATAACAAACTGTTTCCTTCTAGGATCAGTATAGTCTAATAAGTATACAACCTTTTAAAGGACCATATTCAATCAGTTCTTTATTTTCAGGATACACAAATACTAAAGTTATGCCCTCCAAGGATTGAAATTGATTGGATTTAAGCTAAATTCAATTAAGGAAATTAAACAGGTTATGAAATGTGACATTTACCATTCATTCTCCTGCTGAAGGTTTGATCCAAGAACCACAAGATTCCATTATCAAATTTTCTGCAGGTAAATTATTTATGCAAATTCTAAGTTCTAAGATAAAAAATTTATGTCTCTATTATCTTCATTGCATGGATGGTCATCACTGAATGTCATATTAATTTTGTCCAAAAGTAAAAGCCGTAAGTTGGTTGGCATAGTTACCCCCTGAGCAGTTTAATAACAAATGTCCCACTAAAAGTATCATTATTCCTTTCCCATTTTAACCCAGTGGTTTCCTTTGTTTATCTTGAAGTATTGATGCCTTACCAAGCCAAAGGTTATGATACATTTTGAAATAAAGCTAGAAAAAAATTAAATCTCAAACATTTCAGAGTACCACTAAAAAAGCAAGTCAATATCCAGACCAAATCACACCAATCGCCAGTATATTTGATGCAAACAGTAGACATAGTGAGAAGAAATAGACAAGTTTTTCTTGCCCAAATCTCTGCCAGCTCTTCAATCTTGGAACAGCATAAACTGCATACAAACTTGCTTGGGTGTTCATTTTACCAAAAAGATTAAGTCAGGTAATAATTGCATAACAGAATTAATTTAACCCCCCTCCCAATAAAAAGGCCATTGTTAGTTTTTTTTGTCACTTTAAAGGGATTTCTGAGTTCCAATAAAAACTAATCTTAGAATTGAATGATCCCTCATTTCTCCAAGAGAAGGTATCAATTCTTATCCATAAATGTAACAGAAGAAATCATTTTATTTCCCACCCAATATGAGGACTTTTAACCACCTCCACACCTGCGAAATTAAGTAGATTACTTAGACTCTAAGTCTTAGAGTTAACCCCTCCCTATAGAAAATAAATCTCTCACAATATTTTTCAGATTCAGGACACAAAATTTTTATCAGGGACTCCGCACTGTCGGCTGAGACCATCTGCTCAGTGGAGATTATAGAGTAGAAATGCAGGTATACCCTTAAAGGAAGAAATAAACTTAAGAAATGATTGGCCAAATTTTCTGGGCGTTATGTGTGTTTTCAAGCTGTTGTTTTTAGCCTCAGAATCCCTTGTTTAAATAGAACCATTTTCAGAAGCTACATATGTAAAATAATTGGAGGCAGAAGAGCTGGAATTGGAGTGGATGGGAGCCAAACCCACCTATTTGGCCCTCTCTGGGGCCTGGAGGCTGCTCTGAGGGGTCTCAGAGGAGGAAGCTGCTTCAAACCCTGCCTGGGAAAATCCTGCCCATCCTTCTCCCTTGCTTTAACTTTTTCCAGTCTCAAGCCAAACTCCATATGTTTAATTTATCCAGTGACATATGCCATGCTTACTTAATTCTTTGCTAGGACACAGGATTTTTTTTTAAATTGTTTTATTGCTTAAAGTATTACAAAGAGTATTATATATGTCTCCTTTTTTTCCCCCGCCCTTGACAATCCCCTGGCCTCCCCTACCCCCCAGTGTCTTATGTCCATTGGTTATGCTTATATGCATGCATACAAGTCCTTCGGTTGATCTCTTACCCCAACACAGGATTTCTTAAGTTTATTTCTTCCTTTAAGGGTATACCTGCATTTCTACTCTATAATCTCCACTGAGCAGATGGTCTCAGCAGACAGTGCGGAGTCCCTATAACCTCATCCAGGAATCTAGCGAGCTGACACCCACCAAGAATCCCTGGAAGGCATGGGAAATAGCAGCACAGATGTCCAGAAAAGCCCTGTCAGGAGCTACAAGGATCCCCAAAGTTATTTTTGCAGCAAACGCCTACACTGAAGGCAAGGGAAGATTCAGATGCAAGTTACAGCCCTACAGGACCCTGGGCCACACAGCCTGGCTGCAGGCAGCTCTGAGGGTGTCCCTCCCTGCTTCCCTGGGCTCAGCGGGCACACTCAGTGGCATGTGTGCTCAATGTTCCCAGGGACAGGCTTCCGTTTCCCTGCTTGCTCCTGGGTCTGGCCCTGCAAGGTACTCCATAAAAGTTAAAAAATGAATGGGCACAAAAGCCACAGATAACAGTGCAGGAAAAAAAAACAGGTAAAATCCTAAATCTGTCCTGTTGGGATGCAGATAACTTTCTTCATTAAAGGTAATCCCAAACCTTTAAAAGATACAATAAACACATCTTGCATTATTTCCTCTGACATTAGGTAGAGCCCCCATCACTACCAAATCCTCTTACCACAGTCGCAGGGTGCCTCCGGCGATGACAGAAGTCCTCTGGGCTGCTGGGGCTTGAAGGAAGGTCACCCAGCCCCCTGAGAAGGAGTCAGGGGCAGGCAGCAGAGCTAGACTGCAGGGAGATGGAGCCGTTGGCATCTCCCTGGCACCCAGCGCCCTCCCACTCTTCCTCTGCTGGCAGTGAGCTGTCACGTAGTCACTGGTCTGTGTGCACAGGCTTTCTCTCGGTTTAAGTCGCCTCGCTCTGCTGTGAGCTCCTGCTCTCTACAGCAGCGGCGCGCGCGCGCGCACACACACACACACACACACACACACACACACACACACGACACAACATTGAGGTGCCGGGACCCCCAGGAAGCGGCCTCTCCCAATCCCAGGTTCCCAACCCCTTGAAGACGTCCCTGGAGTCCCGCCGAGCCAGGTCCCCACGGGGACAGCTCTGTCCTGTCCTCAGCCTCCCTCGTCGACCTCTTGGCTCCATCTCTTCCTGCCTGAGACTCCGTGCACCCTCCGTCTGGGCCCGAGTGAGCGCCTGTGCAATGAGGACGTGCAGTGTCTGTACCGCAGGAGCTGGAGGCGATGCCGCGGGACGACGGGGGCTGGGGTTACTAAAAACCGCTACATATTTTTAATAGATTTATATGTTAAATAAATGTATGTGTAGTTTGTTAATTTGATTTCTAATGACTTGAATTATTTGAATTCCTCGTCCCGAGCCTCCGCTCGCCAACCG
>NW_005370372.1:4213376-4235538 GCF_000412655.1 Myotis brandtii
ACAAAGGGCCTCCCTGGGCCCTGCAGAGTGCGACGGAGCCGAGCGAGCCCCATCCCGAGGGCGCAAAGCCACCTCGGAGGAGAGGGGTACAGAGGCAATGCGGGGGGCGCGGAGACAAAGAAAGGAGGGATGGCCCCAGGAATTTACCCGAGCGAGCGGCAGCGTTTATAAAATCCTTTCCCAGGCGGCAGGTCCTTTTAACGACTGTCAGTTAAGCTAGTGGCAGATGCATTTCCACCACGTGCAGGTGGGTGCACCTTGAGGAGCGCCCTGGTGATGGGCTGGACCTTTCCTGGTCCTTGAAACATTTTCAAATATTTGTCTAGTTATGTCCAAGAGGTCGACTTGCCCTGTCAAAGGATATGGACACTTTTTTTAAGGCTTTTTATGCATATTGCCAAACCCGTCTCCAGAAGGGCATCCGTTTACACTTGTTCTCTGGTGGGTACCTGCAGGCAGAGGTGAGAATTGGGAAGGCGGCCCCTTGAGGGAGAGGGAGGACACAGAATCACCTGGTTCCTTGTGAGTGATGACCATGGCCTTGGAACGGTGGCCTGGGCCAATATTGTGAGGCCTGACTCAATGCTTTGAGAATGTTGGGCCAGCGGAATCATTTGAAAATGCACCATTTGCTCATGGTGTCCTGTGGTGTTTGTTTTGTTTTTTGGTTAATCCTCACTGGTTGGTTGGTTGCCTCCTCCTTGACCAGGAATTGAACCTGTGACCCTTCTGTGCACAGACAGATGCTCTAACCACTAAAAACACCAGCCAGGGCCCTAAGAGTAGTGGTTCCCGTTGCTCTTGGGGTAAAATCCAGAATCTCCTGAGGGCCCACCAGGCCCCGCCTGCCTCTCCAGCCCTATCTTGGGCTGTGTAGTTGTTTATTAGTTTCCTAGGGCTGCTGTCACCAAGTACCACAACGTGGATGGTCTTATACAACAGACATTTATTGGCCAGATAGAAGTTCAAAATCAAGGTGAGGTCACAGTTGGTTCTCACTGGAGGCTCAGGGAGAATCCATTCCACACCTCTCACCCAGCTTCTGGTGGCGGCCGGTAACCTTTGGCGTCCCTTGGCTTGGAGACATATCACTCCAGTATCTGCCTCCATTGTCACCTGGCTTTCTCCTTGTGTGTCTCTATCTCTGTGTCTCTTCTTATAAGGACAACAGTCATATTGCACTAAGGGCCTACTTACTCCAGTATGACTTCATTTTAATTTAATTACATCTGCAATGAGCCTATTTCCAAGTGAGGTCATGTTCTGAGGTTCCTGGGAGGACATGAATAGTAAGACACGATGCAACCTCCAAGACGCCCTGGCCCTGGCTCCACCCAGGCTGCCTGGTCCTCCTGGACTACTCTTCTCCTAACTAGCTTCCCTCCCTCCTGCAGGGTGTTGTGGAAATGTCACTTCCTCAGAGAAGCTCTCCCGAACCCTACAGACTAGGGTCACCCTGCCCTGGTCTGTGGGCTCACAGCACTCATCACATGGTATTTGAAGAGGTATCTGAGTGACAGTGGGTCACCCTTGCATGTGCCTCCTCTGCTATAATATGGCCTCCACCAGGACAGGAACAGGCCAACTGGAAGAACAATAACAAACCTAAAATCGTGGCCAAAGAGGCTATCACGATAGGACAGGCCAGAGATGACAGGTCCCAGGAAACCCACTGCAGAAAGCCCATGAGGAAGGCCTCAGAGCAGTGGCCCCTGCACATGGCCGGAGGTAGGTCTGCATTCAGACCAGGCTCCACCCTTCCCTAGGTGGCACATGAAATAAAACCACCGCTGACCATGCCTTACAAGGCCCTATATTGTGACCTGCCTCACCTCCCCGACCTCTGCTCCATTCTGTCCTGCCCTGTCCCTTCCCTGCAGCTACACTATTACTGTTTATGCTCCATAATCCTGCCTCGCTAGTTCCTGCCTTAGGGCCTTGGCAGTCATTCTACCCATAGCCTGGAATGTTCTGTATCCAAATTTCTACATACTGGTTTCTTATCAGTCAGACTTCAGCTCCAATTGTCACTTCCCTGAGCACCCCATCTAACTTCCACCGTCTCCCACCACACCACCCTGCTTTACTAGTATTTCCCTAGTGTTTTCGGTGTCTGCGGTGATCTGGTTCATGTATTTGCTATCTGCCACCTTACCCCTCTCGGAATAGAAGTTCCATGAGGGCAGGGACCGTGTTTGTTTGCCTTGTTCACTGCTGAGCCCTCAGTACCTAGAGTAGAATTTGGGATGCAGTGGGTCCTTACTGTTTGTTGAATGAATGAAAGTGACTTAACTTTCATTCATTCAACTTGTTGGGGAGCACACAAGACTTGGTTGGAAAGTTTTTAAGGAGGTCATTCTGAGAAAAGCAAAGTGCGCCAAAGGCCACCTGCCCTGTTTATCAGAATTCTGACTTAGGAGAATGCTGAATGACCTATCCAAACAAGTCTGTGCACGTGCAGACCCCCAGGTGTTTACTGGAATCCTTATGCTTAAATCTTTGGGTGTCCTTGCTTAAAGAATACTACAAACATGTGTGTTCTCCCAAGATTACTTACCCTACTGATTGTATCTTAAGATAAACTTTATCTCAAACTGCTGTTACAATAAAAGCCTAATGAGGCAGGCAATCGAGGCTGCCTGGTTCCTTTAGCCAGGCAGTCCCTTAGCCCTCTCTTTCACAGCAAACGTGTTGGAGTAATCCATTCATTCTTCACTCAGGGTCTGCTGGTCAGCCCTGGCATCAATTGAATGTTTTTCATCTGTAAAATAGGGGTAATCTTAGCTACTTCGTGGGAGACAACAATTTTACCTGCTTCAAAGAGTTCTTGGGAGGAAGCTGTCCATGCAGTGCTCCCAACAGAGTAAACACTCAACATATGTGAGCCTTGATTAATATCTTAGATTGACACACATCCTAACTGGAGAGGTAGTAGACAGCAGATGAAGCTATGTCCTCATCTGCAAAAATGGAAATAAATATCCGTTTAAAAGCTTGAATGAGCCCTCACTGGTTTGGCTCAGTGGATAGAGCGTCGGCTTGCGGACTGAAGGGTCCCGAGTTTGATTCCAATAAAGGGCATGTACCTTGTTTGCGGGCACATCCCCAGGGGGTGGTGTGCAGGAGGCAGCTGATTGATGTTTCTCTCTCAGGGCTCACAGCACTCATCACATGGTATTTGAAGAGGTATCTGAGTGACAGTGGGTCACCCTTGCATGTGCCTCCTCTGCTATAATATGGCCTCCACCAGGACAGGAACAGGCCAACTGGAAGAACAATAACAAACCTAAAATCGTGGCCAAAGAGGCTATCACGATAGGACAGGCCAGAGATGACAGGTCCCAGGAAACCCACTGCAGAAAGCCCATGAGGAAGGCCTCAGAGCAGTGGCCCCTGCACATGGCCGGAGGTAGGTCTGCATTCAGACCAGGCTCCACCCTTCCCTAGGTGGCACATGAAATAAAACCACCGCTGACCATGCCTTACAAGGCCCTATATTGTGACCTGCCTCACCTCCCCGACCTCTGCTCCATTCTGTCCTGCCCTGTCCCTTCCCTGCAGCTACACTATTACTGTTTATGCTCCATAATCCTGCCTCGCTAGTTCCTGCCTTAGGGCCTTGGCAGTCATTCTACCCATAGCCTGGAATGTTCTGTATCCAAATTTCTACATACTGGTTTCTTATCAGTCAGACTTCAGCTCCAATTGTCACTTCCCTGAGCACCCCATCTAACTTCCACCGTCTCCCACCACACCACCCTGCTTTACTAGTATTTCCCTAGTGTTTTCGGTGTCTGCGGTGATCTGGTTCATGTATTTGCTATCTGCCACCTTACCCCTCTCGGAATAGAAGTTCCATGAGGGCAGGGACCGTGTTTGTTTGCCTGGTTCACTGCTGAGCCCTCCGTACCTAGAGTAGAATTTGGGATGCAGTGGGTCCTTACTGTTTGTTGAATGAATGAAAGTGACTTAACTTTCATTCATTCAACTTGTTGGGGAGCACACAAGACTTGGTTGGAAAGTTTTTAAGGAGGTCATTCTGAGAAAAGCAAAGTGCGCCAAAGGCCACCTGCCCTGTTTATCAGAATTCTGACTTAGGAGAATGCTGAATGACCTATCCAAACAAGTCTGTGCACGTGCAGACCCCCAGGTGTTTACTGGAATCCTTATGCTTAAATCTTTGGGTGTCCTTGCTTAAAGAATACTACAAACATGTGTGTTCTCCCAAGATTACTTACCCTACTGATTGTATCTTAAGATAAACTTTATCTCAAACTGCTGTTACAATAAAAGCCTAATGAGGCAGGCAATCGAGGCTGCCTGGTTCCTTTAGCCAGGCAGTCCCTTAGCCCTCTCTTTCACAGCAAACGTGTTGGAGTAATCCATTCATTCTTCACTCAGGGTCTGCTGGTCAGCCCTGGCATCAATTGAATGTTTTTCATCTGTAAAATAGGGGTAATCTTAGCTACTTCGTGGGAGACAACAATTTTACCTGCTTCAAAGAGTTCTTGGGAGGAAGCTGTCCATGCAGTGCTCCCAACAGAGTAAACACTCAACATATGTGAGCCTTGATTAATATCTTAGATTGACACACATCCTAACTGGAGAGGTAGTAGACAGCAGATGAAGCTATGTCCTCATCTGCAAAAATGGAAATAAATATCCGTTTAAAAGCTTGAATGAGCCCTCACTGGTTTGGCTCAGTGGATAGAGCGTCGGCTTGCGGACTGAAGGGTCCCGAGTTTGATTCCAATAAAGGGCATGTACCTTGTTTGCGGGCACATCCCCAGGGGGTGGTGTGCAGGAGGCAGCTGATTGATGTTTCTCTCTCACCGATGTTTCTACCTCTCTATCCCTCTCCCTTCCTCTCTGTAAAAATATCAATAAAATATATTTTTTAAAAATTAAAAAAAAAATAAAATAAAAAATAAAAGCTTGAATGAGTGCTATATAAATTACGCATATTTCTCAAATTAGTGTTCCATTGATCCTTTTTGTCATAAAGCAATTATTTATGACAATAGGAAATTATGTCAATAGGAAATGGTATTGCTTGCCATACGAAAAGGGAATATGCTTAAATTTGTAGTATTTATTGGTTGTTTTGATTTTGAAAGTAATACATTTTATGCAGAAAATTTGGAGACTATAGAAGAGTATAAAGAAGAAAGTTTAAAAAGTCACCCATATATAGAATGGTGCAGCCACTGTGGAAAACAATATGGAGTTTCCTCAAAAATTTTAAAATGGAACTGCCTTTTGACCCAGCAATCCCACTTCTGGGAGTATATCCTAAGAAGCCTGAAACACCAATCAAAAAGAAAATATGCACCCTTATGTCCATAGCAGCATTATTTATAATTGCTAAGATCTGGAAACAGCCCAAGTGCCCATCAGTAGATGAGTGGATAAAAAAGCTGTGGTACATTTACACAATGGAATACTATGCAACTGTAAAAAAGGAAGGACCTCTTACCCTTTGGGACAGTACGGATAGACCTGGAGATAATTATGCTAAATTAAATAAGTCAGTCAGAAAAAGGCAAATACCATATCATCTCACTAATACGTGGAATCTGATTAACAAAATAGAACCAGAGGCATGGGTATATGATACAGATTGACCATAGGAAAGGTAGGTGGGGGAGACTGGATAAAAGAAGGTGAAGGGATTAGCCAAGGAGCATATATGCATAGCCCATGGACACAGACAACAGAGTGATGAAGACCAGGGAAGAGGTAGGGGACTGGATGGATTGGGGCAAAGGAAAGGAAATGGTAGACATCTTAATAGCATCACCACCAACAACAAAAAACACACAAAAGTCACCTATAATTGCCCTCTATATTTTTTTTAGCCCTCACCTTTATGCCATGGAGAAAACAATGCAAATGTAATTGTATCAGAGAGGAAATGCGATGCTAGCAGGCCGGTGGAAGGGACAGCTAAGCATGTAGGCTGTGATTATCTTTTCATTAAATCTGCATATATACTGTGGTGTTCTCCCAGTTCCGGATTTCAGGTGTCCTGTTCTTGGGGCTGTTTTCAGTCTTGGGTTTCAGTAAACGTTCTAACATTTACTAGGATAAGTCCTCCAACACTGCTCTGTTATTTTCAGTTTTCTTAGCTTCCGACATCTATTTTGTTTTGGGGAGTAAATGGTCCACGTTTTGTTTACTAGGCCTGTCTTCCATTTATATCTCAGGTAAGGAGTAAGTTTTAAAAAGACAACATTTGAAGTAGAAAAAGGACTAAGAAGGTCTGGGTGGTTAGGAGAGGAGGGAGGCTGGGGAGGTGGGCAGTGAGTGACATCAGAGAATAGTGGGAAGAGGAAAGACAGGTGGTGAATAAAAGAGGAGAAAGAGAGCAAAAAGAAAGAAGGAGGGATGAAGACAAGATGACAGATGGAGGGCAACTGACAAGTGAACAAGGTGGGCCAGGCCCTCAGACCCAGAGCTTGGTGTGGGAAAAGGGCTTTTCCCCTCTCAGTAACAAGAGGGTACCTAGACCCCTGCTATCTCTCACTGTGAGCAAAAGATTGTGACCAAATTATGGATGGATTCACCAAACTTGGGAAAGAAGGTGGGTTGGGCTTCAGAGCAGAAAGGCCAGTTTGGAATGACAATGGATATGAAGCTAATGATGCAGAGGCTGTGATGGTTTTTATGGTCTGGGTGTGGCTGTATGAGTATAAAGGTATGAGTGAAGGAAAAGCACATACCTGGGGGTATAGCTCAGGGGTAGAGCATTTGACTGCAGATCAAGAGGTCCCTGGTTCAAATCCGGGTGCCCCCTTTGTGTGTCCCTTTTTCCAGGATTCCAGGCTCCCAGCAGCCTTCCCTGGTCTCTGTAGATCCAGCATCCCCCCAAGAATGAAATTAGGACCCACCCTCTCCTCTTGACTCTGTGCCCTCTGTTAAAATATGTCTTAACATTCTTATATCATCCTCAGAGGAAAACTACAAGATAGGTGTTTTCATCAGTAGTCCTCTTCTGATTACTATCTCAATCACCACCGCCTTCACCATCCTTATCATGGATGACAGTGACACAGAAATTTGAGGCACCTTGTCCCAAATCACAAAGTGACAGAATCAAGAGTTAAATGACTACCACTAGTCATTTAGCCAGTAGTTTGTGACTACTTCAAAAAAGAGGAAACCAAAGCAGTTATAAGATAAACTAGAGGCCCGACGCACGAAATTCGTGCAAGAGTAGGCCTTCCTTCCACCGGCTGCTGGCACCAGCTTCCCTTCGGCTGCCGGCAGACACCTGGGACCCGGGCTTCCATCGCAGCCCTGGCTTCGTCCGGAAGGTCGGCCAGTCTAATTAGCATATTACACTTTTATTATTATAGATGACTCTTGGGATGTAATGTATAGCATGGTGACTATATTGTGTATTTGAAAGTTGTTGAGAGAGCACATCACCCAAGTTCTCATCACAAGGGAAAAAATCCTAAGTATGTATGGTGAAGGATGTTAACTAGACTTACGTGATTTCTTTTTACTTTATTTGTATTAAATATTTTCCAGTTTTATTGTGATATAACTGACATAAAATTGTAGTTTAGGTGTACAACATAATAACTTCATATGTGTGCATATTGCAAAAGGATCACCACAATAATAACAGAGTCTTAATTTTTCTCTGTATGCTATCTTGTACATTTTCAATTCTGTGCCATGTGAAAACATTACTCGTACAAAAGCTAATGAATTCACACATTTAGAAAATCTCAGTTCAAGTGCTCTGACTTCCAGAAGCCGCTTGGGTCCTCTCAAAGCTCTGGCTTAGAGCCCCTCTGCTTTTCTGGGCAACCCCATTATAAGAGGGGGAGGAGTTTGCAGGGAGGTAGGGGAAGGGGACTGCTGATTGTCACAGGGCTGGAGAAGGGTTGGTCCTGAGGCAGCAAAGCCCTAAACACCCATCCTCCAAGGGCAGCTGAGTTGTGGCAGGATGAAATGGTAATCCTTTAACTCTTGATTCATCACTTACTCTGTGATTTGGGGCAAGTTGCTTCAATTCCCTGTGTCACCGTCATCCATGATAAGGATGGTGATGGTGGTGATGGTTGGGACAGTACTACCACAAATAATTTTTAAGTCATACATATGAAAGTCTTAGAAGTTTATCTAACACATTGTAAGTGCTCAATAAGCATTATAATAGGTGTCTAGGGTGTGGCTGCTCAGTAGAAAAGTCCTGAGGAGGCCTGACTATTCCAAGAGGGGGTATAGCTCAGGGGTAGAGCATTTGACTGCAGATCAAGGGGTCCCTGGTTCAAATCCAGGTGCCCCCTATGTCATTTGATTTTTACTCCAGTGGAAATATATCTCCTTGTTATCCCAAAGGCCAAACCTCATGGAATCTAAATTTCCAACACTTGTGTTAGAGACTTAAGTGTCTCTTGTGACATTCATCATGCATTTCATTTTTACCTCCTCAGCCATACTCATTTGCTGGAGAGGTAGAGTAAGTCTGTCCTAGGCTTTCTCTGTTTCTCTAGTGCCTAATTATTACCATCCTGATTTTATTTGTTTATACCAAGCTTGCTTCAAAAAATAGGATTTGAGGCAGCTTACAATAAAAGATGCAATAAAAGTCCAACTAATCAAGCAGGTATAAAAAGGCAAGGGCTTACTTATATGAGGCAGTCAAAGTCATAGAGATGGAAAGAATCATGGGAGCCAGGGGCTGGAGGTGGAAGGATGGGGGGGTTATTGATTAATGGGGACAGTTTCGGCTGGGGAAGATGAACATTTTCTGGAGCAGGATGGTGGTAATGGTTGCACAACATTATGAATTACTTAATACCACTGAACTGTACACTTCAAAGTGTTATGTGTATTTTACCACAATTTTAAAAACAGAAGGCAAGCCCTGGCCAGTGTGTGCAATAGTTAGAGTGTAGGCCCAGGCACCAAAGGGTCATGGGTTCCATTCCCGGTCAAGGGCAGGTGCCTGGGTGCAGGTTCCATCCCTGGCCCCAGTCCAGGCACCTGTGGGAGGCACCAATCTATATTTCTCTCTCTCTCTCACTCTCCCCCACTCCCCACCGTCCCTACCCCCGCTCCCTCTCGCCCTTCCACTCTTTCTAAAAATTAATGGAAAAAATATTCTCAGCCTGGCCCGGCCGCCTTGGCTCAGTGGTTTAGTGTCAAGCTATGAACCAGGAGTTCACAGTTCCATTCCTGGTCAGGCCGGGTTGCAGACTCAATCCTCAGTGTGGGGCATGCAGGGAGCAACCAATCAATTATTCTCTCTCATCCTTTTCCCTTCCTCTCTGAAATCAATAAAAATATGTTTTAAAAAATATTCGCAAGTGAGGATTAACCAAAAAAACAAACAAACACAAAACTGAAGGAAAAAGAAAAGGCAAGGACTGAATGTTTAGAAGTTACTACTGATGACTACAAAGCTTATTATCTCTGAGCTTCCTGGTCATCAAACCAGGAAGTGAGAATACACTAATTCATCAATTGAGTAAAGTGTTTTATTAATCTTAGCTAGTTTGGCTCAATGGATAGAGCATCGGCCTGTGGACTGAAGGGTCCCAGGTTCGATTCTGGTCAAGGGCACATGCCTGGGTTGTGGGCTCAATCCCCAGTAGGGGGCGTGCCGGAGGCAGCTGATCGGTGACACTCTCTCATCATTAATGTTTCTATCTCTCTCTCCCTCTCCCTTCCTCTCTGAAATCAATAAAAATATATTTAAAAATATTTTATTAGCTCTGAAGACAGCAGGCATTGATAAGATAGGTGATTGCCAGAGTAGCCATGCACAGTCACACAGGCTGTGTGGCGCACAACTCCACCAATTACACAGTCCCCTATGGTTGCACAGCATAATGACACTAGATATTGGCCATATTTTATCCCTTTTACAAAAAAAAACAAAAAACAGAATAGTAGACTTGGTGGCTTAGAACAATAGAAATTTATTTCTCAGTCTGGAGGTTGGAAAGTCCAAGATCAAGGTACCGGCAAATTCTGTCTGGTGAGGACCCGTTCCCTGGTCCATATACAGCTGGTTTCTTGCGGTGTACTCACGTGGCCAAAGGGACAAGAGAGACCTTTTGAGCCCATTTTGTAAGGGCACTAATTCCATTCATGAGACTTCCACCCTCATCACCTCCCAAAGGGCTCACCTCAACATATTAATTTTGGGGTGACACAAACATCCAGTCAATAGTACATAGGTGTATGACCCAGGGAAGGATTTTTTAACACAACCCCCAAATCGCAAACTATAAAAGATAAATTTGATTATACCAAAATTTAAATCTTTATGTGACAAAAACTCCTTAAACAAGAGATTGAATTTTGCAACATATATGATGGAGAATGTATTTGTCCCAGAAAATAAGCAAAATGGAAAAGAAAAGTGTTTCTCAACAATAGTCTCATCTCCAGCAACCTGACCCTCTGTCCCCGGTGCTGGGTGAGTAATCTGGTTATCAGATGTGACTGAGATTTTGCAGGGCACTCTGTCTCACTCCTGCCCCTGGTGCCTGTACTGATTTTATTTTGGACTCTCAGTTAAACCACCTTTACCTGCTTAATTTGATTACATTATAGGAGTGAAAAGGTTTTATTTACCTATTCCACTATTAATGGACATACTAGAAACGTTTTCTGTCTTTTTACAAATGATGCTTCAATGAACATCTTTGTACGTATCTCCTGATACACGTATGCTAGAGTTTCTCAAAGGGACCCTGAAATGAAACTCCTGAATTGTATGCACACTTCTAATTTTACTAGAAGTGGAAACCCCCGAGGCACGGCCTCAGCTAGTCAGGGGGAGGTGGAGGCAACTAGAAAAGGCCTCAGCACAATTCTTTTAAATGACCCAAGACCTAGGCTTCCTGTGAGGAAACAGGTGACCCCACAGTACTCAGCCAATGAGGAAACGGAGGAGGGACTGAATAAATGGGCTGTGTTCGCTGCCCCAGGTGTGCCAGTACAACCCGACAGACACTGCTCTCGAGAGCCTATTAGAAGTCTCGTTTTCACCATATTTCTGTCTCTGAGCACGTTATTTGAATCTGGACAGGTGAGCATTTCTCACACTAGGAATGAATGCTAGGTGGGGAAGGACCATGTCCCAACTCTCCCACTTCTAGAGAAGAACAGAAGTTGAAATCAGAATCCATTTCAGAGTATTGATTATTACATGCGATTGGATATTTTGATTACTGAATTCAGACAGCAACCATTGGGGCTTTCTGTTACCTATGATCATTAAAGTCACTTGAACAAGAAAATATTTCACCGAGAAAGTTTAAAAGGTCAGCAATGAGAGACAAAAATGAGGTTGCTTTTCTCTTTTTAAATATATTTTTATTTATTTTAGAAAGAGGAAAGGAGAGGGATAGAGAGATAGAAATATCGATCCGCTGTATGTGCCCTGAATGGGAATCGAACGTGACCCTTGGTTCATGGGCTGATGCTAAACCACTGAGCAACACCGGCCAGGCAAGGTTGCTTTTCTTATTACCTCCTGAGTCCCACAAGTCCAGTGTTACCAGATCAGGAGTGACACAGATAGCTCTCAAAGACATGAAGTCTTGTGCGGAAACAATTAAGATGCAGAACTACACATCCAGCCACTTGGGTTTTAAAAACCTAGAACAGTACTGGCTATTGTTTGTGCATATTCAGTTATGAACATAAAAGTATTAAAAGGGGACTTGTATTTAAAATACATAAAGAGCTGTCAAAATTCAACAAAATGTCCAATTAGAAAATGGGCCAAAGATATGCACAGACACTTCACCGAAGAGGATGCACGGATGGCTAATAAACACTTGAAGAAGTGTCAACATCATTACCATCAGGGAAGTGCAAACTGAAACCTCAAGGAGATGTCACCATCTGAAATACGAAAGGTGATAATATCAAATGCTGGTGAGGATGCAGAAAAAATGAGACCCTACTGTACAGCAATAAGAATGTAAAAGGATAAAGCCACTCGGGCAAGCAGTTTGTCAAGTTCTTACCAAACCAAATATATGCTTACTACATGTGATAGTTGCTTTTATGCATTAACTAGCCTGGGCCACATGGAGCTCAGATATTCAGTCAAACACTACTCTGGGTGTGTCTGTGAGGGTGTTTTTAAACGAGATTAACGCTGGGGGAGGCCTGTTTCCATGTCAAAAGGGTACATCAAGAAGCCCTGTGAAGAGGCCCATGTGGCAAGGAACTGAAGCCTCCCCCCACAGCCAGTGAGGAACTGAGTCCTCTTTCCAGCATCATGTGAGTGTTCAGAGCTTAGGCTGGTTCCTCCAGCCCCAGTCAAACCTTCAGATGAGCATCCCCAGCTGACATCTCATCTGCAATCTCTTGAGGAACCTGAACCAGAACTGCCCAGCAAAGCCTCCCCCAGATTCCTGAACCTGTGAAACTGCAAGTTAAAATAGAGATTTATCATTCAAAGCTGCTAGATTTTGTGGTGTTTTGTTATGCAGCAGTATCTAACTAATACAGAGTCATTTTGCCCTAGAACCAACCAAGCCTCTGGACCTCTTGGGGAAAGCACAAGAAAGACAGCGATTTGGTAACTAGAGAGAAAGTCAAAGAAACAAAAAGTTTAGAAGATTTATATCATCATGGATGGGAGGGAATGGCTAAAAAAAAGACAGGACAGGGGGGAGGGGGGAGCAGTGAGGGCAGGATACAAAAGACAGAAAGCTGAAATAAAAAATGAAGTTCAAATGCCTTAAACAGGTGTGGAAACTAGAGGCCATTGGAAGAGAAGATCATCTTGGTCTCACACTATGGATTATTTGAAAGGGATTTCAACTGAAAAATAGGTAATGAACAGTCTAGTCCTTGCTCATGAAGCATCAGCTTGCCTCTGGGCTTCATCTGTTTGATATACCAAGCCAGGTACAGGCTGTGCTGTCTCAAATGAAACTGGGCAGTTCTAAATATTATTCGTTGCTAAATGTTAAAATACAGCGTAGTATTTTGCAGACGCAGCAATAAACAAGATGAGCCGACAGGAACTCAACCACATAAAAGTAGCCAAGTGCAAAAAGAAAGAAAGAAAGAAAGAAAGAAAGAAATCAACATGTAATTAACCAAATACCTCCAGGAGGCAGAGCTTTGGACATGAATCCTGGGTCTCCTTTACTTGCTCAAAGTTAGTAAAACTACCTTGTGGCAGCCACATCTGGTTCTTAAAAGGAGCACCCCCAGTAGTGAACCCCTTGAGTTCAGTTAACAGCACTTCCAAGCTGGTGCCAACAAGAGATGGTACCTTTTTGGAAAAGAATGATAGTTATGGTGTGAGGAATGCATGCACCAGCATTCCTTAAGGAATGAGCAGGACCAGCAGCTGGCTGCTGAGTCAGAACCAACAACCTGTGTGTGAATGGAAGTGTAAAGAACACTATTAGTTGCACAGTATTGTTAGTAAGAGGGGGTATAGCTCAGGGGTAGAGCATTTGACTGCAGAGTAAGAGGTCCTGGGTTCACATCTGAATCCTGGGTCCTGGGTGTCCCCTCTAAGAATCTCTGTCCCTGTTTGATATAAATTGACAAAATCAGTTTTATGCAGGCCATACTGTAGTTTGCTTCCAGGAGGAGACTGGCTAGAGCAGTGGTTCTCAACCTTCCTAATGCCGCGACCCTGTAATACAGTTCTTCATGTTGTGGTGACCCCCAACCATAAAATTATTTTCGTTGCTACTTCATAACTGTAATTTTGCTACTGTTATGAACCGTGATGTGAATATCTGATATGCAGGATGTATTTTCATTGTTACAAATTGAACATAATTAAAGCATAGTGATTCATCACAAAAACAATATGTAATTATATATGTGTTTTCCGATGGTCTTAGGCGACCCCTGTGAAAGGGTCGTTGGGCTAGAGCCTATGAAACAGCACATTTGTGGCCATCTCTTCTTATTCAGGATCCAGTGAGGTGCTAAGCACAGCCTTGAAGACCAAGGGCAAGACTAAATGTATCCTCAATGCCTTCTTTTAGGGTCTGTTTCCTGGAACCCCAATGGTACTAAATTAAGTCTCATCCAGGGTCCAGTCCAGATACAAAAACTGAGCCAGTTATGGGTGAGAAAGGTGAAGGAATTAAGGAGACACACACATACACAAACAACCCATAGACACAGACAACAGTATAGTGATTCCCGGAGGGACAGGGAGGTAGAAGAGGGTAAAGGGGGGGAATAAATGGTAATGGAAGGAGACTGGACTTGAGGTGGTGAACACACAATACAATATACAGATGATGTATTATAAAATTGTACACCTGAAACCTATATGATTTTATTAACCAATGTCACCCAATAGATTCAATGTAAAGAAACTGAACCAGTTATTTTAACAGAATTTAATATAAATAATTGTTAACCAGTATATCAATTTCCTGTAGCTTCTGTAATAAAGTACCACAATGTGGGTGATATAAACAACAAATTTATTGTCTCACAGTTCTGGATGCCAGAGTCTGAAATCAAGGTGTCAGACGGGCCGTGCCCTCTCCAAAGGCTCTAGAGGAGGGTCCCTCCTTGCCTCTTTCCAGCTTTTGGTGTTTGTTGGCAATCCCTGCCTTCCTTGGCAGCTATAAGCTGCTGCCTCATTTCAGTCTCTACCTCTGTCTTCACCTGGCTGTCTTCAGCCTGCGCGTCTCTCCTCTTCTTACGACACCAGTCACGTTGGATTAAGGGTCCACCCACTCCATGGTAATCTCATCTTAAATAATTCCATCTTTGAGGACACATTCCTGCCCATGGGGGCTGCGGGGATGCTACGAATTCAACATATCTTTTGGGGGCTACAATTTAATCCACAATAACCAGGAATTTGAAGTAAAAGGGCAGAAAGGGAAGACTAAGTATCATAGAGGTAGTTTCTGTAGAAGCAGCCACCACTCGAGGGCTGGGGACAAACAGAAAGGACAAACTTGTTAAGTCTTACAAGCTTGGGGAGTATCTTGGATCAGGGACTCCGATCTCTAAGGTGATGCTGCTGTCCCTGAAGAGTCATGACGAAGCCGGGCCTGTGAGCACCACACTGCACGTGGCAATCGCTGTTTCTACTGGATGGACAGTGGCTGCCAGGTGACACTGACAGGAACCCAACGCAGGAACCCAAAGCTAGTGCTTCTTCCTGCTCCAACCTTCCATCTCGTTTTGCAGCTCTACTGGCAGGACCAGCCAGGAAGCCACCTGGCGAAGGAGAGCCTGGTTTACAGAGGCCCAAACCCAGCACCACAGAGCAGAGCACAGAAAGGTGGACTTGGAGCCTAGAGACTGTCATGTTCATCTCCCCCAGCAGTTAAAGGGTTGACTGTGGAGATTTGGGCACGGGGAGGGGTCAGCATTGTGCAGAGAGCTCTGATCTGCAGCCAGGCAAGTGTGTTCTCTCTGTGAGGTGCTCCGTGCTTGGTCAGGCCATGAGGCATCTTGAGTCTGTTTTCAGATGTTCAGCACAAAAACCACTATAGAGATGTGAGTGTGGATCCTTCCAGCTGCCAGGGAGTGCTCCCCACATTACTGCCCTCCTCTAGGGACTGAAGGTGGAGAGGTTGTGGAGCTGTGGGAGGAGGGAACCTGTTGCTTCTTCTAATGTGGGGAGATGAGTTAGCATAAAGCAGGTCTGGCAACTCAGCCAAGCTATGTGGACAGGGTATCTGGGACAGCTCTGGGTGTGGCCACACAAGGAAAGGGTGTTCATTGGGCCTCAGTGGTATGGCAGGGGGTATAGCTCAGGGGTAGAGCATTTGACTGCAGATCAAGAGGTCCCCAGTTCAAATCTGGGTGCCCCCTAGCATTTTAGTCTCAATGGTCATAAAGGTCATAAAGGAGTTCCAGTCTCCTCTCCTCTTTCTGAATCTGATCTCTAGTCTTCCTGCAAAAGGTGAAGAAGCTGAGGAGGCCCTTCCTGCCCAGAGCAGGGCAGCTCTGCTCAGATGATGTGTTTATCTCACTGCTCTGATCTTCCCACTCTCCCCTCACCTGGTCCCCTGCTCTCCAATGTGAACTTGATCTCCCGGCTGAGGTTGAGCACTCTGACCTTTGCAAGTAGCCAGAGGGAAACCTGAGATCACCTACAAAGGAACAATAGTTGGACTGTGGGTTGACTTCTCAATAGTTACAAAGAAAACCAAAAGATAGTGCAATGACACATTCCATATGTTGAGAGAAACAACAGTTAACTATGAATTCTATTCCCAGCTAAACTGTTCTACATTTGAAGATCAGAGAGTTTACCACCAACTGACCCTCATTAAAGAAAAAATTAAATATATACTTTGGAGAAAAGAAAACTGATCCCAGATGGGATGTCTGAGATACAAGAAGTAAGCTGAATAAGGAAATTGTAAGTTATGTAAGTAAATCTAAAAATCATTGACCATATAACAATATTAATGTCTAATTTTGCAAAGTTTCTTTAAGTTAAAACTAAAATACTGTTTAACAATATTATATCAGGAATGGGATGATAAGATTGAAAATATTTATGTAATTATGTAACTTAGACTTTCAAAATTTGTACACAAATTTCTAGGGTATCATTTTAAAGGTTGTGGTTTTGCCCTGACTGGTTTGGCTCAGTGGATAAAGCGTCGGACTGCGGACTGAAGGGTCCCAGGCTCGATTCCAGTCAAGGGCATGTACCTTGGTTGCAGGCACATCCCCAGGAGGGGGTGTGCAGGAGGCAGCTGATCGATGTTTCTAACTCTCTATCCCTCTCCCTTCCTCTCTGTAAAAAATCAATAAAATATATTTTTAAATAAATAAATAAATAAATAAATAAAATAAAGGTCGTGGTTTTGCCAAACTAAAGGTGATAAGGGAATGTATGGCTTATGGTAGTAGCCTTGCTAAAACACTCATTAATTCTAATAATGTATTTGTTGATTCTTTTAGAATTCATATGTATATAATCATACCATCTAAAAATTTTAAACATTTTATTTTCTTTATCCAACCCTTATATATTTTATTTCCTTTTCTTACCTTATTATACTTATTAGGACCTCCAGTATAATGTTGAATAAAGGTGTTAATAGTAGGTATTGCCTCCTTTTGATTTCACATGAAAAGTTTTCAACATCTCACCATTAAATACATACTGTAGACTATACTTCTTGTAAATGGTCTTTACCAAATTAAGGAATTTTCCTTTAGTTTGCAAAAATAAAATTATCATAGCCATAGCTGGTTTGGCTCAGTGGATACAGTATCAGCCTGTGGACTGAACGGTCTCAGGTTTGATTCTAGTCAAGGGCACATGCCTGAGTTGCAGGCTCAATCCCCAGTAGGGGGCATGCAGGAGGCAGCCAATCAATGATTCTCTCTTATCGTTGATGTTTCTCTCTCTCTCTCCCTCTCCCTTCCTCCCTGAAATCAATAAAAATATATTCAAAAATAAATAAAATTATCATGGATGGATGTGAATTTTTATCAAAACCTTATTTTTGGAAACTATTGAGATAATCATATGCTCTTTCTCCTTTAGTCTGTTAATATGGTGAATTATATTTACAGGTATTGCTTTTTGTAAAATTAAATACAACTTGCAGTCTAGATGCAAGTCCAACTTGGTCATGAAGTTCCATTATTTTTATGCAGGTTGGGCCAAAAGAAGTTTACAGTTGTGAGCACGTGAAACACAGAGTGTATTTTTATATTATTTATTAATTATTGTATTATTTTCCATATGAACCACTGTAAACCTACTTTTGCCCACCCCTTTATATTTGTGGATTTAGTTAGATCATAATTTATTTAATTTTGTACCTATGTTATGAGTGAAATTGGCCCATACATTTTTTTTTTGTATTGTCCTTGTTGCGTTCTGGAATCAAGGTTATATTTTAGATGTGTCTTTTGTAAATAGGATATACAAAATCTTTGTCATTTAATCTGGAGCATTTAATGTATTTATTTTTAATGTTATTGCTGATGTATTTATATGCACATCTACCACCCTATTTTGCACTTTCAATGTTTACCCCTTATGTTTTTCTCTCCTATTTTTGTTTGTTTTTTTAATAATGTCATTATTTCCCCCTGCTACTTTGAATATTTAATACTATTTCTTCTATTTTAGTGGTTTTACTAGAAACTCCATAATCCCATGGTTAACCGAAAACTTTACCCTCCTCTCAGATAATACAGGCCACTTTAGAACACTTTAACTCTCTCTACTTCCTTCCCAACTTATAGTAGCTCTTATGATTCTAATATCCCATTGTACTACTTGGGCACCCTTTGTCCCATCACAGTGAAATTCACTCTAAGGCCTTAGCTAGTGGTGTTCCTGAGTCCTCAAAGCCACCGGAGCCCCTTTCTCTTTAGGTGTGGAGGGCTCACAGACTTCCTCGGTGTTTTTGTAGTCTCTCCAGGGCTCTCCCTCTCTCTCCTCTGTCAACAAGCCTGTCATTGTTATTTTCATGCGTCCGCTGTTGTTGTGGCCACCGGCTGTTTCTCCTAAAGCTGCTACTGGGTCTTGAAAGTTGGGGGCATGTTTTTTTTTTCATATATAGTTGTCCCCCAAAAATGTATGCACACTTTAACAGTTGGTAGCTGTTAAAGTGTGCATACACTTTTGAAAATGAAATGTTAGGGTTAGGCCAGTGACAGGGGCTGTGAAAGAATTCACAACTAAGAGAAGAGATGCAGAGAGGAAATTTATTTTACTTTCCAAGGGAGGAAAGGGCCAGTTTATTGCTAGTCAGTACAGGGTGTGGAAGAAAGAGTGGCCTGCACTTTTAGAGAGCAAGCAAGAGTAGACCTGTGAACCAGGGGGTCACTGTTCCATGCCCAGGCAGGGCACATGCCAGGGTTGCAAGCTCGATCCCCAGTCAGGGGCGTGCAGGAGGCAGACAATAAATGACTCATCATTGATGTTTCTATCTCTCTCACCATCTCCCTTCCTCTCTGAAATCAATATATTTAATATTTAAAAAATAAAAATAAAGAGCAAGCAGTTGCTGTTGCTAAGTGACAAGGGGGGTGGGGGAAGTGTTGAAGTTGAACAGATTGGCAGGCGGGGGATCTTGAAAAGTTACAGTTTGTTTGCTTTCCAGGAGACAGTCAGACAGATGTCCTAAGGAGGTGTCTTAGTATTTTCCCCAAGCCCATAAAACATACTTAGAGCAAAAGTTACAAAGAGGCTTGTCTGAAGGGGAGAGGGAAGGGAACTTTCTACTAATTAGAGAGTCCTTGGTGCAAATTATCCCTGAGTTGTTAAAACGGCAGGGAGAGGGGAATGCGAGGATGCAACCTTGAGGGTATAGTCTTATCTCATCCTGCTGTTTAAGTAGAGGAGCCAGCAATCTCGAAGTTTAATTACCAGGTGCTTCTCATAAATTGTGGAAGGCCACAGCAAAGAAAAGGAGAGGACTTTTTCTGTCCTTACAAAATGTATTTTAATAAACAATGCCTTTATAATTATTCAAAGTGTGTGTATACATTTATTGGGACACTCTATATTTTTTCCCAATTACAATTTGTACTCAATATTATTCTGTATTAGTTTCAGGTGTGCAGTATACTAGTAGTGGTTAGAAAACCATGTGCTTTTCAGAGTGGTTCCTTCAATGTTTCAAGCATCCACCTGGCCCAATACATAGTTACTATAATATTATTGACTCTATTCCCTATGCTGTACTTTACATCCCTGTGACTATTTTGTAACTACCAATTTGTACTTCTTAATCCCTTCACCTTTTCATCCATCCCCCCCCAACCCTTCTCTCCTGTCAAATGGCAGTTCTCTGTACCTGTAAATCTGTTTCAATTTTATTTATTTGTTTATTTTGTTTTAAAATTTTTTTCCTGATTTGTATTTCTTGTGTACCGAAAAGGTGAATGAAATTACTAAATATGCTGCCACAGTGTATGGTATATGTGACTTTTAGACATGAAGAATCAACCTTAATTTTTTAGGTTCAACAACAAAAGGATAATGATTAATTCAACCATGTTTCTGCTTTCTTTACCTGGTGAAAGATTCCTGGGTCCCACCCACATAGTGGTGAAGCTGACTTCAAGTAATATTTATGGAATGTAAAACCAGTGAAGAGAAATGCATGAAATTATCATTGACGGTGAAACAAATATGGTGCAGACTATGAGCAGAAGCAAACTATAATTTGTTTATACATTTTAGTTTATAATCAGAAATGGTTATAGCTTTAAAAGATGTAATAGAAAATTACTAGCTGCAAGCAGAAAGACTGTCGACCACTTCTGCCAACAACAAATTATATGACACACAACAGATTTTGAAATTGTCTTGTCATGTACATATACAAAATATTTAAACAAGATGGAGTGGCAGCGATTGGGTCCTTCAAAGGCTTATAGAACAAAGAAGACCTTAATTTTGTATTTTCCAGAGTAAGACTTACTAATAACCAATAATTGCTTGCATAGAGAGCAGTTTGTGGGAACTTGCTGAATAAATTGATGTGCCTACATGATTCCTGCTGAAAAGATTTCCCTTTGATTCTACTTGGGAAGATGCTACAGTTAGTATGCCTACAAGGAAAGTTAGATACAGATGGAAACTGCAAGTATTTTCTTAACTTGAAAACCAATTAAATTGCTCCATTGTCACATTTCTTTAAAAAAAAAAAATTATTGCTTCCAGAGAGGAAGGAAGAGGGAGAGAGGGATAGAAACATCAATGATGAGAGAGAATCATTGATTGGCTGCCTCCTGCACGTCCCCTACTGGGGATGGAGCCCGAAGAAACCTTGACAGGAATCAAACCCGGGGACCCTTTAGTCTGCAGACAGACGCTCTATCCATTGAGCCAAACCGGCTAGGGCATAGGTCCAAACTTTAGGACAAATTTTTCTCTAGTGATTGTGTGTAGCAGCAAGAACAGAATATTAGAAATTGGAGATAAAAATATGAGTACAACCATCTTAAATCTACTTCTGGAAACATGTATGTTCTTGAAACTGTAAAACTTCAGTCTGTGAAATTGCTTCTATGAAATGCCATCACCATTCAAAAAATTTTCAAGATTAAGAATTAAAAAGGAGTAAAGTCTTTTTACCCTAAGTTCCTATTAAAGGAAGGTCCATTTAATAAATTGGTAGCAATGTTACCATATTATACTGGCAGAACTACACTTGCTGGCTAAAGAAGCTCAGTTGAAAATACCTCTTTTAGTAATGTCCCTGTTTAATGGCCATGGAGGTATCCAGCAGTTGACAGGGCTGTGAAATTACTGTTCTTGCATGAAGGTCAACTTTAAAATTTTTAATCATTTTTAATAGTAAAAGTTATAAAAATTAATTTCCTTTCCAAGAAAATTCAGGGTTTGTTTTTTCTTTTTTTCTAGAAGTTCATTCTGTCATGGTGATATTTTGATTCATAGAATTG
This sequence comes from Myotis brandtii, assembly GCF_000412655.1. Classification (NCBI taxonomy): domain Eukaryota; kingdom Metazoa; phylum Chordata; class Mammalia; order Chiroptera; family Vespertilionidae; genus Myotis; species Myotis brandtii. The sequence continues at coordinate 4,234,761 of NW_005370372.1, forward strand.
CAATTTTTAATTGCCAAACATTCCATTTGACCAAAATGTATATTCAGGTATATTCGACTTACATGCTGCAAGTGTAGCTACTGTCTAAAAAGAGCTTAGTATACAGGTGCCCCAACAGGATGGTTCTCATACTTCAGTGATTTATGCACTTTGTTATGGACATTGGCTTGACTCGGTTGTTGAAATACAGGTTTGGGTGGACTCTGATTCGTGTTCACCGTGTGTGAAAGGGTGTGTGAAAGGAGGGCTATCCTGGAAACTCCTGGTCACGTGGTTGTCAACCGGAAACACACAACCCCCATAGAGAACACGTGCTTCCTCCAGTCGTTTGCGCGGACCTAGCAAACCATAACCCCAATGATCCGATGTAAGGACAACTGTACACTAGCTTTTGGTCCTAACACGGGCCACGTGGGATGTGAACCGCTTCATCTTGGCTGCCACATTTGCAATTTATGCAACTTAAGGAACGTCCTCTTCCCCACCGCCGTGTGCCCCTGCGCCACTCATTCCAGCCCGCAGGCTCACGGGCACCCGGCTCCCGCACTGCGCCCTTTTCCACCTTTCGGAGTTGGGCTGCCTCCCGCCGCAGCGCCTCCCTTCAGGCGGTGCCTGCTCCTTGGACCTCCAGGAAGAACACTCTCCCCTGACGAGCACTGGTTTGCGGCTGGGCCCTAAGCTGCAACCTGTTGAGAGCTCTCGGGTACGAGAAAACGCTACGCTTGATTCCTCGAGCAACCACCGCGCACGAGCCCAGACGACCTCGCCGCGGGGCGAG
>NW_005370372.1:4236382-4244029 GCF_000412655.1 Myotis brandtii
GGGCTTGTCAGTGTTTGTTCTGGGCCTGTGGATTGCGGGCCTGCGCCCCCAGCTCTCCGCCTGCTGCCGGGGCTGCGGGGACAACTCACACAAGACCCCGGCAGAATGAGCAGGGACTAGACAGGTTACATGGGGCCGAAAAATAGGCCTTGCATTTGCGAACTCAGGTTTTGGTCCCCCCCGAGGAGAGCAGTCCCGGTGGGTCAGGAGCCAGGCTGGGCTATGGAGGAGTGACTGGGGAATGAGAAAAGCAGAGGATAAAGAGGGAGCAGTAGCATTGGGCTGGCACAGGGGGATGCCAGCTCTGCTTCTGGGTCTTCTTTTCCTTTTCCAGTCTTTCAAAAACATATGGTAGAAGTGAGCACGTGTGTGCCAGCCCCGGCCAATAGAAATACCACGGAAGCCGCATGTGTCACCTGATGCTGTCTAGGAGTCACATTTACAAAGTAAAGACAAATAGATGAAGTGGATCTTAATGATCTACTTTATTTAACCCGGTGCATACAAAATGTTTCAAAGTGTGGTCAAAAGTAAGGAATTAATCGAGCTTTGCCTCCCCCCTCCCCCATACCAAGTCTTTAAAATCTGGTGTGTATGTTATACTCACAGCACATAGTAATCAGAAAAAGTACATTTCAAGTGCTCGGTAGCCACGGGTGGCTATCATATTGAACAATGTGGGTCTATCTTATGGAGAAGAAATGTTGACCATAAAAATTAAAAAACAGCCCTAACCGGTTTGGCTCAGTGGATAGAGCGTCGGCCTGCGGACTCAAGGGTCCCAGGTTTGATTCCGGTCAAGGGCATGTACCTTGGTTTCGGGCACGTCCCCAGTAGGGAGTGTGCAGGAGGAGGCAGCTCGATGTTTCTCTCTCTCATTGATGTTTCTAACTCTCGATCCCTCTCTCTTCCTCTCTGTAAAAAATCAATAAAATATATTTTTAAAAAATTAAAAAACAAACAAAAAAACAACGTACCCAAAAATGTGGAAGGAGTTGGCATTCGGAGCATGAAGTGGAGAGATTAGTTTTAAATATGATGAGCCTTTTTCCTGTGGGAAGGAAAAAAGAAAGCATGGGTTAGGTTATTAATGAGTCTGAGGTGGGAAGGGGTGTGAAGAAAAAGGAAAACGTTCAGAGAGTTTTTATCTAATTTTTTTCATGTCATCTGAGCCTGAGGGGCGGGCCCTGCGGCAGCAGCAGTACCTGGGAGCTGGTTAAAATGCAGAATCTCAAGCTTCCTCCCAGACCTACTAACTCAAAGTCTGCATTTCAATGAAATCTGCAGATGATTCTTACGCACATTAGTTTGAGGAGCGCTGTAGCAAAAAGTGTAAGGAGAGGGGCTGGGGTTTGTAGTGGCCACACATGGGATGGGAAAAGCAGTATGGGGGTTGCCAGGCAGTGTTGAGTCCCTGCTGAGCTTAGAGATGGCCGGTTGGTGTGTGGTGACACCAGTTTACCTGGTTCTGTGACTTACCAGCCTGCTTGCAAAAACAGAACGAGAAGGATCGGACTGATTCCAGCCCAGAGGGTAGCCCAGCAGGTGAGGCAGAAAGACAGGGTTGAAAGTGGCTGAAGTGATCAGCTGAGGAGGAAAGCAAAGCTGGGAGCAGTCTGATAAACCAGCAGCAAATGGAATGGCCAAGGGTTTGGTGGGATGCAGAGCAGGTGAAATGAAAATAAGGTAGGGGGTGAGCTGAAGAAGTGGGAGGTTGTGGCCGCAGAGCCGGTTACCATAGCATCAGAAGTCTTTGTAGAGGTCATGCTCATCCAACCTCCTGTTATAGGAATTTCTTTTTTTTAAATACACTGTTTCAATGTACATTCAGTGATGGGATAGCCTGTTACTTTCTTAGAAGACCTAGTTCAAAAGTTAACTTATATAGACCAAAGTTTGTCTGCCTAAAAATTCCATGTTGGTTCTAGTTCTGCCTTGTGGAGTAATACAGTATATTATGTTCTGTTTTATAACTCTCCAGATTCAACTTTCAAAGCTTGTTCAGCTATTACTGAATAGTATGGTTGTGTTGTTTTTTTTTAAAAAAAACAACACGTTTTAATTAATTTCAGATAGAAAGGGAGAGAGAGAGAGAGAGGAACATCAATGATGAGAGAGAACCACAGATCAACGCCTCCCACACCCCCACCCCCGCTTCCCTGCACTGGGGATCCAGCCCGAAACCCAGGCATGTGCCCTGAGTGGAATCGAACCGAAACCTCCTGGTTCAACCACTGAGCAACACCGGCCGGACATATGGTTGTGGTTTGTAAGAAGGGTGGTGGACAGGGCCAGAGCCCAAGTCGGTACGCACACTGAGCCGGGTGAAACCTGGAAAGTTTCTGGGGCATGTAGGCCTTTCCCACTGACAGAGAATGCAGCAGCAATCTTGAGCCTGTGAACAGTTGGCTAAAGTTCCTTGCATCTAAGGCAGTGGTTCTCAAACTTGGCTGCACATTAGAATCAGCTGGGAATCTTTTTAAAATCCTGATTTCTGGGCCTCATCCTCCGGAAATTCTGTTTCTTTGTTATGGGGTGAGACCACAACATTAGTAACAAAGAAACAATTTCTGGAGAATGAGGCCCAGAAATCAGGATTTTAAAAAGATTCCCAGGTGATTCTAATGTGCAGCCAAGGTTGAGAACCACTGAATTCTAGGGAATATGCCAGGCTGGTTCTTGATCCAGTTTCACTCACTGTCTTGACCTAATCCATCCCTGACCCATCAAAGCAGTTCTCTTGACTTTTGATGCTGATGAGCTCCATGAAGATGAGGCATATGCAAGCAGTAATCAAACTATATTTAGATGAATCTCAGATAGCCAGTTAAGCAGTTCTTATCTCGTTTAAGTTTGGATTAGGGCTTCTTCTAACACTCAGTGCCTTGTCTCATCTCTCCACTGCACACAGACTTCTGAATGGGACTCCGAATGCCTTACGTCCCTACAGCCCCTTCCCCTCCCCACACCCCCAGGAGCAAACGAGGCACACCTGCAGACTGCAGCCATCTCCCTGTGGACAGTGGTGGCAGCTGTGCAGGCTATAGAGAGAAAGGTGGAGGTGCACAGCCGGCGTCTCCTACATCTAGAAGGACGGACAGGGACAACAGAGAAGAAGCTGGCCAGCTGTGAAAAGACAGTGGCTGATCTCGGGAACCAGCTGGAGGGCAAGTGGGCCGTGCTGGGGACCCTGCTGCAGGAGTACGGGCTGCTGCAGAGGCGGCTGGAGAACATGGAGAACCTGCTGAGGAACAGGAACTTCTGGGTCCTGCGGCTGCCCCCGGGTATTAAAGGAGATATCCCAAAGGTAGTGCTTCACTTCTAGTTGGAAAGTGATACCACTAGTCCTTAGTAAGGGATAGTCTTGGGAACCTTGACCTTGTTTTATGTTTATCTATTTGGGAAGTATTTCATGCTCAATTTAGCAGTTCATCTGAAGTGTCAAACTTCAGATTGGAAAACTCTTTCCAATACAAAATTGGCAGTCTGACAGGTGGATTTTTTTTCTCTTTTGCTTTCTCTTACTCATTACACCCAAGTCACTTTTTTCTTTGTAACCTGTCTGCCACAATCTTGGTGTGGAAACTAAATTAAATATCATTAAATCAGTCAATTTTAATTTGTTGGCAATTCTGGTGAAAAAGTTAGAGGGAGGACAAGGGAAGGGATGTAGAGTAAATGGTTAATGTAAGGGTTTGGGGTGATTTGTAGGTCTAGGGTTGATGTAGACTCTGTCCTTCAGCTCCTTTACAGAATTGTGCTGCAATGCTGGGGCCCAGCCTTTCTGAATGGAATAGCCTTTAAAACAAAAGGAAATAAATATTATTCTTAAGCTATAGAAGGCAGCCTTGAGGCAGCTGGTTCCCAACCATGCCTGTTAATTTATTCATTCATTCAACAGATATTTCCTGAACACTTACTCTTTTGCTTGATATTTGCTCTCTGAAGGCATAGCAATGAACAATTCCTGTAAACTACTCTGGAGCTTAAATTTTAGTAGAGAAAGAAAGATAATATAAACAAACAAGAAAATGAATATATTTAAGTGCTTTGACAAAAATGAAGGTGCTATCCAGTGATTTATTTTAGATTGGCTGTCAGAGACGGTCTCATAAAGGAGCTAATATTTAGGCTGAGACTGATTAACAGGAAGGACTCACCTGTGAGAAGTTCTGAAGAAGAGATTTCTAGCAGGAAGAATACCTAGTGCAAAGTCCCGAGGGGAAGTAAGAAGGCCAGTTAGCAGGTATGCAGTGAGTAAACAGGAGCGTGACTAGAAGAACGAGGAGGGCAGTGTTTTTCAACATAGCCATCACTTACATGGTTTTAAATTTTAGATGGACATCTCATCTTGAGATTCTGACTTAATAGGTCCAGGATGGGGCCTAAGCATGAATAATTCTTAGAGCTCCATCATGATTCTAATATGTACTAGGTTTGTGAACCACGGGTGTAGGGCATTGGAGACCAAGGTGAGGAATGTGGATTTTACCTTAATACTCTAGGGAATAAATTGGAGGGTTTTAAGCAGAGGAGATACATCTGGTATCTATTTTGAAAGTATCACTTTGGCTGCTATGTGGCGAGTGGATCATGAAGGTAAGAACAGAAATGGAGAACATTAATAAGGCGACTGTAATGTTTGGGGGGATGAGAGTGACTTGTATGAGGGTAGCAGTAATGGAGCTGGAGACAAGTGGACAGATCGAGGATATTTTGATGGTAGAATTGATGATAGGACTTACTGGTGGGAATTAGAGAATGAGGAGTTAAGAAGAATAATTTACTGTTGTAAGTGTTTTCATCATTTTCATAAGAACCCTAACTTGTCCAAGATCATGTAGTTACTAGGTATAAATAATGGAGTTGTATTTAACCCAGAGCATATTCTCTTAGAGACCTTGGGTTCACTGACACTTAGGCTTTTGGCTTGAAGAACTGGATGGATGATGTTGACATTTCCTGAGATGGGGACTATCTTGCGGGTAGAGAGGAGTTAGGAGTTTTCCTTTGGCAGGTTTGGGATGCCTGTGACACACTCAGGAGAGGTGTTAAGTGGTCTCTGAAGCTCAAAGGTAAGAAATGTTTGGGAATTGTTGCTATACAGATTGCAGTATAAATCATTAGCCTGGAGTGGTTACCGCAGGAGAGAAAGTGGAGAAGCAAGAGAAAGAGTCCAAGGACAAAACTCCAGGAGTGGGAGGAGTGGCCATGAGGTAAGAAAAGAAACAAAATGGAAGTATGTGGAGTCCCAGGGACGAGGAGAAAAAGCGTTTCAAGGAGAGAATTGCCATTTGAGTTGAGTGTGTTACTGAGAGGTCTAGAAAGATGAGGATATGATTTGGCAACATTGGCTGGTGACCTTGATAAGAGTTGTTTCACTGCAGTGGTAGAGATAGAAGACTGAATGGACCAGGTTGAAGAGTGAACGGCAAAGGGGGAAATGGAGAAAATGACGTTAACTGACTCTTTCAAAGAAGAGGTACCTGGGAGGATCTCAGAGGCAGTGTCTGATGAAGAACCTTCCCCACAGTGTGTTTTATTTTTGTTTTGTTTGTTTTTTGGGTAATCCTCATTCAAGGATATTTTTCCATTGATTTTTAGCGAGAGTGGAAGAGAGAGGGAAAGTCAGAGAGAAATATCGATGTGAGAGAAACACACTTATCAGTTGCCTCCTGCACAAGCCCTGACCAGGGCTTGGGTTGGGGAGGAGCCTGCAACCAAGGTATGTACCCCTGACTGGAGTGGAACCCAGGACCCTTCGTTCCACAGGCCGATGCTCTATCACTGAGCCAAACCGGCTAGGGCCCCACAGTGTGTTTTATTTTTATTCGGAGCCCCTCCAGAAGTTCTTTAGGATAGTTTAAACTTAGCATTTGCCATAATAATAGCAGAAAAGGTAAGCTAAAGTTACTTATTGTCTTCCCTGGGTAAATGGGTAACATTTAAACTTTCCATCTTAAATTCTAAAATCATATATAAAATGTTATTTATCTTAAAGGTTTCTTAATGAAATTACATATATTGAAGATTTGCTAGATTGGTATATGGGAAGTAAACTTTTATGTCCTTGCTTTGTTGAAAATGTTCTTATTCTGCCCTTTTGAATTTCAAGTTCAAAATAATTTTCCCTCGGAAAACTCTTTAATTTTTAAAATTGTGGTAAAAGTTATCATTTTAACCACGTTTAAGTGTACAGTTCAGTGGCAGTAAGTACATTTACATTGTTGTGCAACCATCACCGCCATTCATCTCCAGAACTTCCCAAACTAAAAAAAACTCTATTCCCATTAAACACTATCTCCCCTTTCCCCCATTCCCTGCCCCTGGCACCTACCATTCTACTTTATTTCTCTGTGAGTTTGATAACTCTCATACAACTGAAATCATACAATATTTGTCCTTTTGTGACGGGTTTATTTCACTAACATAATATCTCCTGGTTCATCCATGTTATAGCATATCAGAATTTCCTTCTTAAGGCTGAATAATACTCAGTTTTTCTCAGAATTTTAAAGGCATTGGTCCTTTGTCTCACAACATCAAATGCAATCGATGAAAAGTTTACTACCCAATTCTCATTTGTTTGTAAGAAATCTGGTGGTTGTTTTTTTTTTCTCCAGAAGCTTTTATCTTCTATTCATACTGGTTTTTCTAAAATTTATTGAGGATATGTCTGCATGTAGGTTTTGTTAAATTTGTTTTTTGGTTTTTTTAAAAATATATTTTATTGATTTTTCACAGAGAGGAAGGGGGAGGGATAGAGAGTTAGAAACATCGATGAGAGAGAAACATCGATCAGCTGCCTCCCACACACTCCGCACTGGGGAGGTGCCTGCAACCAAGGTACATGCCCTTGGCCGGAATCGAACCTGGGACCTTTCAGTCCGCAGGCTAGGTTAGGGCGGTTTTGTTAAATTTGTATTGGGCAGTTGTCATGACCTTTCAATCAGAAGTCTGGGAAATTTTCTTCTATGAATCTGTATACTATTTCATCCCCTCCCCATTTTTTTCTATTTTCATCCTGGAACTACTTTGACAGGTGATGGATTATTGTATTTGTATTTTAACTTTTCCTTCATGTTTTTCTTTTTCTTTGTTTTTCTTTTTAAACATTTTTATTGACTTTTAGAGAAAGGGGAAGGGAGAGTGATAGAGAGATAGAAACATCAATGAGAGAGAAATATTGATCGGCTGCCTCCTGCACTCCCTCCCACTGGGGATGGAGCCTGCAACCAGGACATGTGCCCTAACTGAGAATCAAACCGGTGACATCTTGATTCTTGGGTTGATGCTCAACCACTGAACCATGGCCAGGCTTCATTCAAGGTGGGGTTTTTTTCCTCTCTGTGTTTTTTGTTTTATATATATACTAGAGGCCCAGTGCACAAAAATTTGTGCACTCGGGAGGGCGCGGGGGGGGGGAGGGGGTCCCTCAGCCCGGCCTGTGCCCTCTCGCAGTCTGGGACCCCTCAGGAGATAATGACCTGCTGGCTTAGGCCTGCTCCCGGGTGGCAGAGGGCAGGCCCAATCCCTAGGTGCAGCCCCTGGTCGGGCTCAGAGCAGGGCCGATTGGGGAGTTGGGGCGCCGCCCCCTGTCATGCACAGAGCAGGGCGATCGGGAGGTTGCGATGCCACCCCTAGTCA
>NW_005370372.1:4244065-4244277 GCF_000412655.1 Myotis brandtii
CTGCTGTCACACTGGCAGGGTCGATGGGGAGGTTGTGGCGCCACCCCCTGTCATGCACAGAGCAGGGCCGATCAGGGGGTTGGGGCGCTGCCCCCCCCTCACGCACAGAGCAGGGCCGATCAGGGGGGTTGGGGCTCCGTACCCTGTCACACACAGAGCAGGTTCGATCAGGGGGTTGGGGAGCTCCCCCCTGTCACGCACAGAGCAGGGCC
>NW_005370372.1:4245018-4271764 GCF_000412655.1 Myotis brandtii
GCAGGTTTCTGGGGTTTTGTTTAGCTTCTATATTTGCAACATAGTTGCTTAGAGTTGCAGCTGAGAGGCCGGCAAGTCAGGCGGGGAACATTGGAGTCCACAGACACTGGAGCAAGCAAGCCTCCCTGTTCGCTTCAGTGCATGGCTGCCGGCCGCCATCTTGGCTGGCAGTTAATTTGCATATCACCCTGATTAGCCAATGGGAAGGGTAGCGGCCGTATGGCTAATTACCATGTTTCTCTTTTATTAGATAGGACTAGAGGCCCAATGCACAATATTCGTGCAAGAGTAGGCCTTCCTTCCCCCAGCTGCAGGCACCAGCTTCCCTCTGGCACCTGGGACCCAGGCTTCCCTCACAGCTCCGCTCCGGCTTTGTCCTTCTGGACATCAGATCTAATTAGCATATTATTATTATAGATATATATTTTTTTCTTCCTTCATGCTTTTCACCTTTTTAATTAGAGTTCTGTGACCTTCCCTTCTAGCCTTTCTAATTTTTATTTAAACAATTTTATATTTATTTTTCAAGAATATTGCCCTGACTGGTTTGGCTCAGTGGTTAGAGTGTCAGCCTGCGGACTCAAGGGTCCCAGGTTCAATTCCGGTCAGGGGCATGTGCCTTGGTTGCAGGCACATCCCCAGTGGGGAGTGTGTGGGAGGCAGCTGATCGATGTTTCTCTCTCATCGATGTTTCTGGCTCTCTATCCCTCTCCCTTCCTCTCTGTAAAAAATCAATAAAATATATTTTATATTTTTTAAAAAAAGAATATTTCTTTTCTGGTTCTTTTTAAAAAACAGCCTGAATTTTTTAAATGGATGCAATATGTGTTTGAATTTCTCTGGGACTGTGTGTTAGAGATTTGTTTGATTTTCAGTTTATTGGGTGTTTTTTTTTCCCCTCTAGGATTATTTGTAGTATTTGTTCATCTTGGTGCTGTTTTTATATTGCGTAATCCTCGATTACATATTTATATTTATAAGTAGAGGATTCCATTGATTAATTGGTTAATTATAGGAAGCTGGCATGTCTTCTCAGCCACTGCATAAGTCTGTTTAACCAAAGGATCTTCCCTTTGCAGGACAGGGTTAGGTCTGTAGGTGCCTCATACAGATGGGCTTCACTTTAAGGTTCTGTGGCAAGGAGTAAATAGGCAGTGCAGGGACCACCCAGAGGCCAGGCGGAAGATGGTACCTAGTGGTCAGTCCATAGGAATCCCATGCTGTCTCCAGGCAGGTGAGACAATTTCTTTACAGGTGAGGTTTGTGGTTTCAGTTTTGTGGTAAAGGCTGCTGCTACTCCACTCTGACAGGGCTGATGAGGATGACAGTGGGGGGCCCACTATTCTAAAGATGGACCTTCAAACTGCAGTTTATAATCACTTGCATTCCTACTCAGTGTATCTGCCAGCTTTCAGCTTGGAATTCTCTGGGTTCCTCACCTGCAGTCCTTTCCCATGTGCAGGGAGGTGCCGCTTCCTCATGCACCTTAGAACCCAGCAGGAGCCCATCCTCTGGGTCTCAGTGAGAAACTCATTAAGAATTCTGGTCTAGCCGAAACCGGTTTGGCTCAGTGAATAGAGCGTTGGCCTGCGGACTGAAGGGTCCCGGGTTCGATTCCGGTCAAGGGCATGTGCCTGGGTTGCGGGCACATCCCCAGTGGGAGATGTGCAGGAGGCAGCTGATCGATGTTTCTCTCTCATCGATGTTTCTGACTCTCTATCTCTCTCCTTTCCTCTCTGTAAAAAATCAATAAAAAAATATATAAAAAATTAAAAAAAAAAAAAGAATTCTGGTCTAGTGATGGCCTTTCCTTCTCATTCTTGGTGCTGTTGTAGATACAGTCCCTCTCGATCTTACATACTGTCATTTCAATGGAACTCTGACAAGGAAGGGAAGTACATGTGTGCTTAGTTCAAAACCTGGAACCAGAAGCCCATCCTGATCCTTTATTTTTGTCATTATTTTATCATCTGTATTTTTGTTGTAAGCTATCACAAATCTTTTGTGTAGTGAGGTTAGATTAAAATAAACTATTGAGTATCTACATTTGCCCTAAGAACAATTTTAGGTGCTGAGCAAGTTGTAAACATGAGCCCGGCCAGGGTGGCTTAGTGGTTGAGCATCGACCTATGAACCAGGAGGTCGCGGTTTGATTCCCAGTCAGGGTACATGCCCAGGTTGTGGGCTTGATCCCCAGTGTGGGGTGTGTAGCAGGCAGCTGATCAATGATTCTTTCTCATCATTGATGTTTCTCTCTCTCTCTCTCTCTCTCTCTCTCTCTCTCTCTCTCTCCCTCTCTCTTCCCCTATGAAATCAATAAAAAAATATTTTTTAAAAAGATGTAAAAATGAGCAATTGGTGGCTCTAGCCTGTTTATAATCTACCTGTCCTTTAGACTAGCTAGAGTCCTATCTCTTCTAGACTCACCACAGCCCCAGTATAGCTATTTCCAAAATTTTTTGTCCATGTCATTAATTCGAATACAGCCAAGCGCTCCTTTTGAGCAGAAAGCTTATTTTTATAATCCTGGTGCTTTGAATAGGCTTAGTACTTAGTGAGTATTCAGAATATGTTATGTTGTGTGAATTAAATACTGTTTCTCATTTGTACCTATCTCTGAGTGACTGTAGCCCTGAAGCTTATCACCTTTCTCCTTGAAAACATTGTAAACTCCTGGAGGTTGGATCTGTGTCTTAATTTTTTTTCCTGTAACCTTTCAGCAGCTCACATAGTTTTTTTATAACTAGAAGGCACTTAGTATACTAGTAGGTTTATTGAATGATTGAATTGCAGTGGGAGGGACTAACCCCACTGTCATTGTAATTTCAGGTGCCTGTGACGTTTGATGATATCTCCATCTACTTTTCCACTCCAGAGTGGGAAAAGTTAGAAGAATGGCAAAAGGAACTTTACAAGAATATCATGAAGGGCAACTACGAGTCTCTCATCTCTATGGGTGAGGCTGAGTTGGCACCTTGTGAGTAGGTGATAGCAGCCCCAGGAGGGCTCAGAACTGGCCCTTTTCCTCCAGTGGTCCTCATTTTCATGCTGTCCTTACACACTTCAGATTCTGCTTCCAAGCCACAGATATCTAGTTCATACTTGCTAAATAGGAAATATAATTTCTCCTTGTGCCAAACATAGGACAGAGAATGAAGTTCAGAGCTATGCAGTGGTTTCCATGGGTAGCCTTCACTTTGGGAGGGCCTTGATTCCTCCCCTTGAGACACACTGTCACTCTTACTCAATGAAAGTAGCAGGTGGGCTGTGCCAAAGTATCCCGTGTACTTTTCCCACACGTTACCTCTCCTCTTACCTATTTTCCTAACAGATATAGTTGGAGGTGAGTGGATGGGGAGAAGTGATCTATAATTTAAAAGAAATCTGCTTGGACTGTGGACCCCAAAGCCTTCAGCTCTCCCTGGCCAGTTGCTCAATGGTTAGCACGGGTTCAATCCCCCAGCTCCGGTCTGGGAGGCAACCAGTTGATGTGTCTCTCTCACATCGATGTTTCTCTCTCCCTTTCCCTCCACAGACCCTCTCTTCTTTCCACTCTCTCTTAAAAAAAAAAAAAAAAGTCAATGGAAAAAATATCCTGGGGTAAAGATTTATAAAAAAAAGCCTCAGTTCAACCTTGATGGCAATTAATTGTCACTCTGATTTATCTGTTTGTTACACCTCCTTTTCTTTCTTACTCCTAGATTATGCCATGAATCAACCTGATGTCTTATCTCAGATTCAGCCAGAAGGAGAACATAATACGGAGGATCATGCGGGGCCAGAGGAAAGTGAGATTCCCACCGACCCCAGTGAAGGTAAACGAGAGAAAAGATTCGCCACTCCGTGTCTCCTGTATACCTGTCACCTAGATTTTACTTGGTCAGAGATGATGGCTCAGGACTGAAGAAGCAGGCCTGGTGGCTTCTAGAGCCTCTCAGTGCCACAGCAACTAGACTGACTGGGTCAGTTAGAGAATGAGCTGAGAGACCACCTTGTCCCATGTCTTCACCCATCACTACCACACATGTGAGCACTGCTAGTTGCATCCCATGACAAAGGTTGTGAACCCTAGTTATTTAGTAAAATAAACATGTCCTTAGGTGGCAGAACAAGCAGTGGTGCTCATTTGGAAGGAAAGTGGCTTCCGGGGAATGTACACCTGGTCACTGAGAAGTGCTGGAGATCTTCAGGGTTCCTCAGAGAGATGCACTCAACCAAATGTTGCCCACTGTGGGAACTAGCTATCATTAAGTAACCATCCCTAATATATTTTTTGTTAAGCTGCTTGGTTTTGTGTGGGAAAGACTGCTAGCCAATGTCCACCTCTGCTAGCAGAAAAATCTCATGCCATTTTTGTTCTTTGCTGGATAGAAAGCTCACAGAAACCTCATCCTCCAGATGTCTCTACTAGATGAACGTACAACACCCCCCTTCCCCCCCCGCCCCCGTCTCATCTACTGTTATTTTATTCTAACATTTTATTACAAAAAATTTAAAGCAATCAGAAAAGTAAAAATAGGTTTTACCACTAACATTTTATACTTTATCACATATATACCCATCTCTACACCCCTCTATCCATCAATTCATCCATTCTATTTTCATTATATTTCAAAATCAGTAGAGACATCAACACATGTCCCCCTACGTAGTTTAGCATGAATATCATTAATCTAGAGTTCAGTTTTGTTTTTTCTTTTTATTTATTTATTTTTTTTATTGCTTAAAGTATTACAAAGGGTATTACATATGTCTCCTTTTTCCCCCCGCCCTTGACAGTCCCCTGGCCTCCCCTACTCCCCAGTGTCTTATGTCCATTGGTTATGCTTATATGCATGCATATAAGTCTTTTGAGGTAAATTTTACATGTAATGAAGTGCTCAAATCTTAAGTGAACATTCTCTCTGTGGTAAGGATATATCTGCCACACATTATTTTTAAGAATGTGTGAGTGATAGTATTTAGGCAATATAATAGGTTGAATTTGATTAATATCTATGTCATGAATATATGTAATGAGTCTTATCACAAATAGAGATGAGTGACTTGATCAGAAACATGCATTATTCTTATTCTACGTTATTAGTTACCTGACATAGCCCTCAGCAAGGATAAAATCAGTGTGTCATTTTATTTTGGGGGATGAATGGAAAAGATATAAGTAATTTGGTTTTGTAATGATGTCTGAAAGTTTTATTTAGCTGCCATCTTGTCAACTTGTGGATAGTCAACCTATATATGTTTATACATTTTTAGTTAAAATTAAATAGTATAACCTTTGAATTTACTTAATACTGTGGTTTGATTCTTTACAATTTAGTTTTCATTGGTGATTAACAACCTAGACATTTACCAGAACTTGAAGAGAGGAGTCTTAAGACTTGGACCAATCAATATATAGCACTGAAAAGCCCCTCAAGTTTGTCTATCTTTAGAACCCTTTATATTTCCCCCCTTTTATGTTTAACTATATCCGTGGTTCTCAACCTTCTGGCCCTTTAAATATAGTTCCTCATGTTGTGACCCAGCCATAAAATTATTTTCGTTGCTACTTCATAACTGTAATGTTGCTACTGTTATGAATCGTAATGTAAATATCTGATATGCAGAATGGTCTTAGGCGACCCCTGTGAAAGGGTCATTCGACCGCGACCCACAGGTTGAGAACCGCTGAACTATATATTCAAGAGTTTATTAAGTCAATTATTTTCTTTGTGTTGTTCCAACTGTCAGCTTGGCTAGTGAGAGGACGTTACATTGTCTCCTGTGTCCTTTCAGTACTACCTCAGTATTGTTTTTTTCAAACATGATTTTTTTTCTTATGGAAATTTAAGCAATAAGTTATTACTTTTATCTTATTTATTTATTTATTTATTTATTTATTTATTTGTTGTTTTTTGGTTAATCCTCACCTGAGGACATTTTTCCCATTGATTTTTTGAAAGAATTGAAGTGAGGGGGAGAGAGAGAGAGAGAGAAACATTGGTGTGAGAGAAACACATTGATTGATTGCCTCCTGCATGAGCCCCAACCAGGGCCAGAAATCGACCCTGTAACCAAGGTATGTGCCCTTTACTGGAATCAAACCTGAGACCCTTCAGTCAGTGGGCCGACTCTCTAACTACTGAGCCAAACCAGTCAAGACAGTACTTGTTTGTTTGTTTGTTTGTTTGTTTTTAAAAATAGATCCTGGCTGGCATGGCTCAATGGTTTAGCTTTGACCTATGCACCAGGAGGTCACGGTTTGATTCCCAGTCAGGGCACATGCCTGGGTTACGGGCTTGATCCCCAGTGTGAGTTGTGCAGGAGGCAGCCTATCAGTGATTCTCTCTCATCATTGATGTTACTATCTCTCTCTCCCTCTCTCTTCCTCTCTGAAATCAATAAATATATATATTTTTAAAAAGTTCCAGGCTGTGTTTGGGGTCCCAAGACCACCTTCAGGTTCGGTAGCTCACTAGGAGGACATACAGGACTCAGCATATAGTCATGCTCAGGGCTAAGATTTATTGCAGCAAAGGACACAAAGGAAACCAGCAAAGATAAAAGGCACAAGGCAAAGTCTGGAGGAAACTGGAGCTTCCAGAGGCCTCTGCTCTGTAGAGGACTCACTCAATTTCTCCAGCATGGGGTTGTGACACTTGCAGAGTGTTGTCTCCCAGAGAAACCGATTAGAGACTCAGCACCCAATGTTTTCATGGGAGATGGGCATGTAGGCATACTCTGCCGAACACATACCAAAATTCCAGACTTCCGGGAGGAAAGCAGGTGTTCAGCATAAACCACATATACATTGTAGGCCCCCTGAGGCACTCTTAACATTTAGGGAAAGTTTTATGTCAGTATAGGCAACTGTTTGCCAGCCAGGGGCCAACCTTGCAAGCAGGCCTTTCTAACAGAGGCCTATGTAGATTTCTGCTCTCCTTACACATTAAAAACACCCTGATTCCTTTCAGTGGAGAATAGAATTAAACCGTCTGGTCCTTAAGGTGCATAACAGATCATTTCACATGAATATTAGGTGGAGGATACTAATTCTAGACCACTTCAGTGACAGAACTAGCAAAATATCTTTTTGATAGATTATTCTCCACTTTAACTACTTAAATCCTTTTTCATCTTATTCTACACCTGATCTTGGCCAAAAGGCCAAGAAGCAATCATCTTATTCCCATAATTCTTATAAAATAAAACCCATAATTTATTATTGTATTCCATGGAGCTTTCAGAAGTACATTGTGATTAAATAAAAACATATGTGTAGAATGGGATTAATTTTATACTCTCCATCACCATTGTCTAAATCCGATGAAGGGAAAGATAAATTATTATATCCTTATATGGAATAGTCTTTGATACCTAGTATCTTAGATAAAATTACATGCAATTAGAGAATGGGAGAATACAAAGAAATAAAAAGTTGAAATTTTCTGAAATTCTTCTTTAATTCTATTACTAGGACTAAACTGCAGACCAGCTGTGTGTATGTGGCCATTATTTGGTCACTGGTAGGTTTTGTTTTGTTTTAATCCTCATCTGAACATATGTACTTTTTACTTATTTTTTAGAGAGAGAAACATTGATGTGAGAGAGAAACATCGAACACATTGCCTCCCGTACACGCCCTGACTGGGGATCAAACCCACAATCTAGGTATGTGCCCTAACTGGGAATTGAACCTGCAACCTTTTGGTGCATGCTCCAATCAACTGAGCCATTCGGCCAGGGTGGTTACTGATAATTTTAAAACTGAACTCCAGGTTTTTAAAATTCTTTTGAGAAAAACAAGAGGGTCAGATGGGATAATTACTAAAAGTCATTATCCAGCCAAGAATGACCCAAAAGTAAAATATATTTATTTCTAAATCTTGTGGTCCTGAGGAGACTTCTTCTTTTTTTTTTTTTTAAGAAATGGCCTGTTTTGGGTGGTTCTTTTTTACTTTAAATTATTTTTAATTTTCAATTACAGTTGACATACAATATTATTAGTTTCAGGTGTACGAGCCAGTGATTAGACATTATATAACTTACTAAGTGATCACCCTGATAAATCTAGTAAGCATCTGATACATAATTATTATAGTACTAGAGGCCCAATGCACGAAATTTGTGCAAGGGTAGGCCTTCCTTCCCCTGACTGCCGGGACCAACTTCCCTCTGGCACCGGGGACCTGGGCTTGCTTCCCTCCAGCTGCTGGCAGGCACCCGGGACCCAGGCCGGCTTTCCTCTGGCTGCCCGCAGGCACCGGCTTCCCCCAGAAGGACGTCCGGTCTAATTAGCATATCACCCTTTTATTATTATAGATTATTGACTATATACCTTGTGTTGTACTGTACATCCTGTAACTATTCTGTAACTACCAATTTCTACTTCTTAATCCCTTCACTTTTTCCACCCATCCCTCCAACCCCACTTCCCATCTGGCAACCATCAAAATATTCTCTATCTATGGGTCAGTTTCTGTTGTGCTTGTTTGTTCATATTGTTCTTTATGTTCCACATATAAGTGAAGTCATCTGGCAGTTGTCTTCCTCTGTCTGACTCATTTCACTCAGAATAATACCGTCTGGGTTCATCCAGGGTGTTGCAGGTGGCAGCATTTCATCTTCTTTATGGCTGGGTAGTATCCCATTGTGTACATGCACCACCTCTCCATCCACTCATCTGTCGATGGACGCTTAGGTTGCTTCCATATCTTGCCTATTGTAAGTAATATGTGTTTCGATTTAGGGTTTTAGGTTTCTTTGGATAAATACCCCGAAGTGGATCCTTCTTTGTCTCTTGTTATATAGCCTTTGTTTTAAAGTCTATTTTATCTGTTGTAAGTATTGCTACCTCAGCTTTTTTTGTGTATCCATTTTCATGAAATGTCTTTTTCTATCCCTTTACTTTCAGTTTGTATGTGTCTTTCCATCTGACGTGAGCTGGGGAGACTTTGATCATCTTTGTTTTAGGTGTATCATCATTATCCCATGTTTCTTCCTCTTCACTCTGGTCCAGCAAGACCATCTTTTCATAAGCAAAATCAGTGATTAAGGCACATCCCAATATAATCCTTTTATTTTAGTTTATCCTATTTGAGAACAAGAATCATCCTGGAAATGATAAAACTTAAAGGTTTTGAATTATTACACAAATACTTAACACATTCACCTATTAGAGCTCCACACCTGTTTCACAGAAAGTTTCAAAATATTAATTTTTATATTTTTACCCATGGTATTTGCATGTATCAGATATTTTTTGTCTGCTTAAGCTTTAAGCCTTAAGGAGTCAGATCTCAGTACCAGTTTTAACTCAGTTTATATCTTTGTATACATCCCAGAACCTCAAGGTTCCAGCTCCGTTCAGACAGCATGGCCCTTATCTGTTTAAAACATACACACAACACAAAATCAGATTTCCTCATAGTTAAAATAATAGTCAACAAGTGTAGACATTACAGTCTTATATTTTCTTGTGATCAGACTTTCTATTATTGACTACCTCTCAAACCTTAAAACCTCAGCATTTATCACCTTCCTCTTACCTGGTCAGTATTCAGTTTTTCTGGATTCTCTTGCTTTTTCCAGAGCCTGTTGTATGTCTTTAAGTGTCCACTGTTGGGATTCCTGAGGCCTGTGAGGAATGTGCTTTGAGTGCCATTGTGGTGACCTGGCCAGCAGTTGCCATACTGTCACCACACAGGTATCTGTATTAGTCCTGTATCTTAGTATCCAAGTTCTCCTGATCTTTTATTTATAAAAGGTCCTCAGGTTATATACTCCCACCACTCTCACCACACTGTAGTTGATATAACCGTATTCTATGCACTGTAGGGTTAAGACCTAATTATTTAATCCAGTAAATATTAACTTACTTATACTGATCTAGTTAAGTGACCAGAGAAACTTTTAGCATCGTTATTCAAAAAGTATGGTTAGCTTTCTGGGATTTCCCACATTTAATGAAGACATATGTAGCCAATGAACTGTATTAACAACCTACACTTCTAGAGAACTGGCTTAGTTTTTTTCAGTTCTGCATAGCTTTTATGGTCGGCCACTGACTAATATTGTACCCAAAGGTTGGAGAGAATCCAAATGCCCATCAATAGGAAATTCTTGAATAAACAGTGGTACAGCTACACAGAACAGCTATGAGAAGGAATGAGAAAGATCTCTGTAAGCACATAGAACAGCTATGAGAAGGAATGAGAAAGATCTCTAAGCTGCTGTGGACATGTCCAGAATATACTGTCAAGTAAAAAAATCAAGGTACAGCACAGTTTGTCTAGTATGCCACATAAAGGGGGGAAAATATCAAGAAGTATACATACTTGCTTATATTTTCACAAAGAAACAATGGAAGATTAGAACAAAAACCAGTAAGAACAGCTATCTATCTATTTAGGGAGAAAGAGACTAGAAGTGGAAACTAGACCTCTCTGAATGTACTGTTTTATAGGGTTTTATTGTTGTTGTTGTTATTGTTGTTGTTTTTAATCCTCACTCGAGGATATGTTTTGTTGATTTGAGAGAGAGAGAGAAACATCAATGTGAGAGAGAAACATCGATCAGTTGCCTCCCATATGCACCCCGAACAGGGACTGAACCTGCAACCTAGGTATATGCCCTGACTGGGAATCGAACCCATAACCTTTTTGGTGTACAAAACAGTGCTCCAAGCAACTGAGCCACCTGGCCAGGGCTACAGTTTTGATTTTGTAAATATTTTACTTAAATTTTTTAAGATCATGTTAATGTCATTAGCAACCAAAATTTTCAGGGTGAGAGAGAAAAGATACAAGTATTAAATCAAAGGATTTAATTAAAATCTTATAATCTTAAATATGAATATAAACTCATGACACTTTCCTTTTTCTAAAAGGTATGTCTTTTATAGCTCCATCCATTGAAAAGACCTAGAAGCAGTGACAACCTATTAGCAGTTAGCATCCTTATCATCCAGAGTGTGGTCTCTAAATTCCATTGATTGTGTGCTTGGAATGTCCAAGGTGAACCTGAGATAGTTTGTCATATCAGAAATGGGAAAAAACCCACAGATGTTTGATGATGCGAAATGACAGAAAGCAGATCTGAGGGGGGTCCTGCTGGCCAAAGTAAGGACCATTTGAGTATTAAAAAGAATAATGACTACAGTGGATTGGAGCTCATCAAATATATAACGTTCTATGAGTTTGTAATGATAAAAACAAATGTCAGAGCCACTTGAATTACTTTGAGGTTTTTGAGAGCACTAACTTGTTACTCAGAAAATTGATGCAGAGAAGCAATTAAGCATTTTTTTAAAGGCTTTTTATTTATTTTTGGAGAGAGAGAAACATCACTGTGAGAGCAAAACATCAACATTGATCGGCTGCCTCCTGTACACCCCCTGCCAGGGATTGAGCCCACAACTCAGGCATGTGCCCTGAGTGAGAATCAAATTGGACACCCAACCAACTGAGCCACACTGGTCAGGGCAGCAATTAAACATTCTAAAAGTCTCGTATCGTTGAAGAGAAAGTTCATCCTATGGATGTCTGTTAAAAGATCCTTTTCCTTATACTTAGCCTTTCCCCTCTGCTTCTTTCTTTATATGTGTGTATATAAAACCTGAAAGAAAAAGAAAAGTTAAGGTCAGAGCATGTTTAATACATTTCAGCCTTGTAGCTCAAAATGGGATGTTGGAAAGGCAAACTGCCACATGTGCTAAAACCTGTGTCCAGTCTCTGTGTAACCTGACTATCTTTGGGCCTTAGTTTTGTTCAAGCTCTTATTTCTGCTTGGGGTATACCTTTAGATTTCAGTGGTCTCTGACTCAAAGGCATTGGGAAAACCAGTGCGTTCTCAGTTTCTAAGGATAAAGCCATAACCTGCCTATAAGGCTTTTCTGAGAAATACCAGTAATATAGAGAGCATGAATTTACTCTCTGGACCTTGTCAGCTTGCCAGCTTGTTCTTTTAGTCCAAAAAAGGTTATATAGGCCTCAGCTGGAATAGCAAGCATAGCTGTTTCTTGCTGACCAGATGAGGCATGTTATAAGCTTCTGGAGGCTTTTCTTTCTGAAAGAACCTCCAAGGTCTGAGGGACTTATAAACACTATTTTCCCCCATCCCAGCATTCAGGAAACAAAGACCTGTGTAATTTAATAGGCAAAGGTAATATGATGTCTTAGAGAGAGCCTAGAATTGGGAACCTGAAAAATATGTTTCTGAGGAGTCAGGTCTGTATTTAAACTTAACCTAACTTTGTAATTCTGGAAGTATACTTGTTTTTTAATTAACATTTAAGAAAAAAATTGCTGGACATCCTTGTTTCTTTGTGTTTTTTTCTGCTGTATTTTAAAGTAAATCATTGAACATAAGGTACTTACCATAAATACTTATTATCTATTTAACTTCTGTGGGCCCTCTACTTAAATGGAGAGAATATTCCTTATTTCATAAAAAAGCTATGAAACAAAAAATGGAAATATATTTTATTGATTTTTTACAGAGAGGAAGGGAGAGGGATAGAGAGTTAGAAACATCGATGAGAGAGAAACATCGACCAGCTGCCTCCTGCACACCCCTACTGGGGATGTGCCCGCAACCAAGGTAACATGCCCTTGACTGGAATCGAACCTGGGACCTTTCAGTCCCCAGGCCGACGCTCTATCCACTGAGCCAAACCAGTTAGGGCAAAAATGGAAATATTTTTAAAGTAATTGTGCTAATGAAATGTAAGGTACTATTGATTTTAGATTATTTCTTTTCTTTTTCTTTTTCTTTTTTGGAAAATGTATTTTTATTGATTTCAGAGAGGAAGGGAGAGAGAGAAACATCAATGATGAGAGAGAATCATTGATCGGCTGCCTCCTGCATGCCCCCTGTTGGGGATTGAGCCCGTAACCCAGGCATATGCTCTTGACCGAAATCGAACCCTTCAGTCTGCAGGCCGACGCTCTATCCTTTGAACCATACTGGCTTGGGCGATTTTAGATTATTTATGGGTGTCATCTCCAAAATAAAAATGTACTTGTTTTGAAATGGGCTCACTGAAAATAGTGAATCAAGCTGAGTACATCATGTAAAAATAAATTTGGCTTCATTTTGAACTAGTTCTCTTAAGTATTGTAAGCATTTTTTAAAGGCTGACTCCATTTTGTTGTTATAGTTAAATTTGGGCAAAATATGTAGTATTCAACAAACCAACATGATTATTTTCACTTTCTGATTCAAGTCCCTGAAGGCCATTCTCTTTTCCCCCCACAAATAGAGCCTGTCATTTCAACATCAGATATTCTGTCTTGGATTAAACAAGAGGAAGAGCCCCAGGTTGGGCCCCCACAGGAGTCCAAGCAGAGTGACATATACAAGGGTACCTATGCTGGTGAGTAATGCATCGAAGAGACCTTCATGCCCAAGTCCAGCTTTGCCAGGACTGACTGAAGACACAGCAGTGAAATGGGTTGTGGAGGCAAGGAGGTGAGAGAAGAATGGGAAAAGGAGGGAAAAAGACATACTCAAGTAAGTTAGAAATGAAACAAATCAAATTAAGATACATTTAAAGTGAGAAAACACACTATTTTTTTAAAAAAATATTTTTATTGATTTCAGAGAGGAAAGGAGAGGTAGAGAGTGATAGAAACATCAGTGATAAGAAAGAATCATTGATTGGCTGCCTTCTGCACACCCTACACTGGGGATCGAGCCCACTTCCCCGGGCCCCAACCAGGACTCAAACCATGGCCTCCTGTTTCATAGGTCAACGCTCAACCACTGAGCCACGCTGGCTGGGCAAGAAAACACACTCTTAAGTGTAAAGACAAATTAGAATTGTCAGAGGAAGAAAATAAGTGCATACAGATAGACCGAAAATATGAGGATGGGGAAAGACAGAAGAACATTTAAAGATCATGGAGAAAGAATAGAACAAAAAGGGGGGAGGGGAGCAGGACAAGCAGTGGAGACAAAAGTATCATTGGGGAAGCACAAATGGGACTATGGATAAAGAGCTGGCCCTCGGGGAAATGATGAAGGGAAACAAAACAAATTATCTTCCTTTTAAGGTAGGTAGCACCATCTTTATTTTACTATCTGAATTATAGAAGAGAATCTCAAGATCAGAAGGTACCTGATTGTTTACATAACTTAATGCAACCTGATTTTTAATAGCCTCTATGCCCTATGTTCTTTCAGAATCTAGGAAATAAGACAGTTTCTGTTCTTCAAGGTATTTATATTGGGGACACACATCAATACTAGGCCTGCCTGTTGTTAAGTGTCAGGGGTGAGTGGGATGGGTGACTTATATACAAGAAATGAGAAGTTTGGAGAATATGCATAGGTTTTAGTTTACATTTTTAGATAAGACCTAAAGAAGGAGGTGAAGCCAGAACTGGGCCCTGGATGGTTGGTGTGAAGTGCTGGGTATAATTTGGAAGAGGGTGGATGCATTCTACAAAAGGAAGGACAGAGTAAGCAGAGATGTGAAGCAGAAATGTGCACTTCATTTTCAGGGACAGTAAAGAGAGAGCTAGCAATCGTGAAGGATTTATCTGGCAGAATACAGGAATGGGAGTAGATTAATACATGAGTTTAGGCCTGTCACAATAGGCAACAGAGACTCTTGCAAAGTTTGTGAGCAGAGGAGGAACATAATGAAAGTAATGCTGGGAAGATTGATGCCAAGGTTGTTCCTTTCCAAACAGGGAGCATTGAAGATGTTCAGTAGTAAATTCTCTGATGATTTGCCACAGGCACCATGGATGGCTTGATGATTATCTCAGCCCTACACTGAGCTTCTTATCAGAGCCAAGGGGGGGGACGGGACGGGACGGGACGACAGTTGCTGTGAGACTTTTGATGGGTATGACTCTGAGTCCTTTCTTTCAGATGAACAGCTTGTCATCAAAGCCGAAGGCCTTTCCAGAGCCTCCTTGTGCCCCGAGGTTCCAGTCACCTTCTCTTCTCCACCACCAGCAGCAGCAAAGGATACTTTTTCAGATGTGGCTTTCAAAGGCCAGCAACCTGCATCCATGACACCTTTTGTACATCCAGCCACTGACCTGGCAGAAGCCTCTGAGGGACAAGTGACGTTCACTCAGTTGGGTAGCTATCCCCTGCCGCCCCCTGCTGGAGAGCAGATGTTCTCATGCCACCACTGTGGCAAGAGCCTCAGCCAAGACATGTTGCTGACCCACCAGTGTAGCCACACGGGTGAGCACCCCTTATCCTGTGCCCAGTGCCCCAAGCACTTTTCTCAGCAAGCCGAGCTTGGCAGCAACCCCCAGGCCCATGCCAATGAGACGCCCCCCACCTGCCCGCACTGTGCCAGGACTTTCACTCACCCGTCAAGACTCACCTATCACCTCCGGGTCCATAGCAGCACTGAGCGCCCATTCCCCTGTCCTGATTGCCCCAAGCGCTTTGCAGACCAGGCCCGCCTCACCAACCACCGGCGAGCTCACGCCAGCGAGAGGCCCTTCCGCTGCACGCAGTGTGGCCGGAGCTTCAGCCTGAAAATCAGCCTCCTGCTCCACCAGCGCGGGCATGCGCAGGAGCGGCCTTTCTCCTGCCCCCAGTGTGGCATTGACTTCAATGGCCACTCGGCCCTGATCCGCCACCAGATGATCCACACAGGCGAGCGTCCTTACCCGTGCACTGACTGCAGTAAGAGCTTTATGCGCAAGGAGCACCTGCTGAACCACCGGCGGCTGCACACGGGCGAGCGGCCCTTCAGCTGCACGCAATGTGGCAAGAGCTTCATCCGCAAGCACCACCTCATGAAGCACCAGCGCATCCACACGGGCGAGCGGCCCTACCCCTGTGCCTACTGCGGCAGGAGCTTCCGCTACAAACAGACGCTTAAGGACCACTTACGTTCAGGCCACAACGGAGGCTGTGGGGGTGAGAGTGACCCATCTGGACAGCCGCCTGACCCCCCAGGTCCTCTCTTAACGGGGCTCGAAACCTCTGGCCTAGGCGTTAACACTGAAGGTCTAGAGGCCAATCAGTGGTATGGGGAGGGTAGTGGAGGGGGAGTTTTGTGAACCTCCCTCCCGGTTATCCATGCTCACCCAGGACAAGAGAAAGGGGCATGAGCCCCTCCACTCCTGAAGTAATCACTATTGATTGGTATGTTGATGCATTTGGGGTCCTGTACACTTGACTAGAGACATGCTTGAGTTTGGGAACTTCACAGCATTACAAGTATACCATGTTTTTTTAACATATTTTTTTATTTCAGAGAGGAAGGGAGAGAGATAGAAACTTCAGTGATGCCAGAGAATCATTGATTGGCTGCCTCCTGCATGGCTCTCACTGGGGATGGAGCCCGCAACCCAGGCATGTGCCCTGACCAGGAATTGAACCGTGAGCTCCTGGTTCATAGGTCGACACTCAACCATTGAGTCACCCTGGCTTGGCCAAGAATAACACATTTTGAAACACAGAAAGAGCCCAGCATCCCCATCTTTTCAAAAAATGAGACCTAAGCAGAAATTGCAGAGAGAGAGGAAAACATGATTTGTCCTTTGGTAATTCATCACAGGGTAATAGATTGAGGACGATTGCAGCTCTGGGTAGAGACAGTTACATGGGAAGAACCTCCAAAGCTTGAAGCCCATCTGAGGCAGAGCCTTTCATTAGTCCCCTGATGATAAGACAGTTGTTAGAAGAAAGTACTCCAGCCTCAGTCCATAGTCCTGCTCCTTCCAATGCTAGTAAAGTCCACTCATGTGCTAATGGACTGTCTCTTCCCAAATGATAGCTCAATGCGGCCTTCCTAGACTAATTCTTTTTAAGTACATTTTGTTAAATATTGGGTGAGCAAGAAATCTGACTTTAAAGGCTTCTTGAGAACAGTGCTTAACTTTCACCAGCTTGATTTGCAGCATTAAGCCTCTCACTGGCATTTAAACTGCCAGAAACCTCTGCCGAGGTCCTGGTTTAAAAAGTTTGGAACAGTGTTCTCAGCCCCAGCTGTAAAAGCTAGAAATCCCAGAGAAATGATGACAGCCTAACCTTTATGCCTGAACCATGTTTCTTAGAGGTACTTACTTCCAGTTCTTGTTATTTATAAGCCAATAAGATGGCTTTTCTATTTCTAGTGTCTGATATTCTTGACAGTCCTCAGCAAAAAAAATCACAGCACTTTCCAGAAGCATTATGAAGTTTCAGAAAAGCTAGGTACACTGGCACACCCAGCTTTTGTCTCAGTAGTGAGGTGCTGGTGTGATAATGCAACTTTCTTGAGCCGTTAGAAAATATTCACCCATCTGGCCATTCCCGAGTTGGCAGTGGACAGATTGAGGGACTTCATAGATCACAGAGCTAAGCACCAGATGCAGACAGGGATGGCCTCTTCCTGCTGGTTTTGCTTTTAGGGACCTTGGCTACCATGTGTCCTTTTGTCAGGGTCATTCATTCCCCTGGGAGCATCTGAGCCTTGTGCTGCTCCTAAGTGGCTTTGCAATTGGGCGTAAGTCCCTTCTTTTCCTTTACAGATCTCATATTTTCATCTGCGAAGTGAGGCTGGTGAAAGAGAAAAAGTGAGCTTCTAAGAAAAATTTTTTTTTAGATCTTGTGATACATTGCTTCTTCTGCCAAAATCCTCTCTCTGTCTCTGGCTTCTATCCAGGCAAAGCCAAATAAGAAGCAAAATCAAAGCAGAGACATTCCTGCTGAAACTTGACTGAAATCAATTTGATTTGTTATTTTACTCCTGCTTGGAGCCTGAGGTGGAAGGCAGAGAATACAGAAACCCTAAGTCTTAGGCAGAAAAGCTGTTTATATCCACACTCTTTTGTTTCCCCTGATCTTCCTGAGATGCCTGGAAACAAGGTCTGCGAGTACTTAGGACACTTTGTTTATGAAATAGTAAGGGAAGGACTCATTTTTTCCTTATCACCTAGCACAGCCTTTACCCTGCCTGGTTGTGCATAACCACACCAGGAAAAAGCGTCTTTACCTCAGCCAGCTTTGCCTCTAGGAAGGCTCTGTCTGAACATGCTGCTCTTCAGATAATCACAGTGATATCATCTACTCTGTGATAGTCACAGTACCAGGAATCATGTGAAGTGATGAAGAAACCCAGGGGTATAGAACAAACCAGGACATGAGGAACAGAATGCTGGCATAGTGGGAGCTTTCTAACTAGGATCTAGACTCGTACTCTGAGAAAATTGGGGGGTTCTGGGAATTCTAGTTTCACAGGTGACCCACTAGGAACATGAGTGTGAGGTCCAGCTCTGGTTTCCACCCTGATCTTAAAGAAAAGGGAGAAGAATTAAAAGTATTACCTTTAGGTGGTATGTTCCCTTTTCTGAACAGATTTAAGCATTTAACCACAGGATGCTGGAGAAGGAATTCTAGGTATGATGTTGGACTAGGTAATATGGAAAATTCTTTTTTACTCAGTGATTTACTGAAGACATGGAGCTTACTAACAAAAGAGACCTGTGGGTTAAAATGCTGCAGAAAGATGGAGGTAGGGGTTTTCCTAATCTTTGGCCCTGGTACACACTAGACATTCGACTATGGTGCATTCTGGTCTCCTCTCCCTCCACCAGGTAGAACTCCAGGCCATCTCCAAATTGGAGAGTTTGTTTGCGTAAAATTCAAGAATGGGTAAGTAAAATGGATCAGTGGAAAAGATTTCAGTGTATGGAGAAGCTTGGTCCAGCCAGGGCTCCTGAGTGAAACCAGGCATTTAACTGAGCAGTTAAAGAAGTACCCGTGGATTGGGTGTCATGAGCAGATTTGATAGGAAAGAGGAAAAGCCAGAAACATCCTCATTAGGCTGCCCTCTGGACTGAGAAATCTGTACTATCACATAAATGGGCACCATCTCACCGGAGTGGATCCAGGTGTTGACTGTAACCAGATTCACTCTGCTTACTAGGTTTTTTCATTGTCACCATAAGATGAACCTATGGTTCAGCCACAGATGTGGAAATAAATGGAAGTTTATCTAGAAAGTGAAAGCTGATGACTGCTCCTTTCTGCTGGATATTCGATGTTGGTAACACCATAGCTGGGCTCGTGCTAGAGCAGTGCTTTATATAACTTCCCTCATCAGGAACAGTCCACAGAGTTCCCACTGAAGGGCTGCTGGGCTGCTCTTTGGAGCATTTTTGAGAGATTGAGTATCCCTGCCTATCTCAACCAGGACCAGACCCTATGCCCTACTGGGGCATAACAGATGCTCACTGTCTGTAGAAGCCTTGTTGGTATAAAGGACCCACGTTCCTTTATCTGTTCATTCTAAATGGTATGGAAAACCCAAATTTTTTTTTCTAATGATGCCCCTGACCAGAATCAAACCCACAACCTTTCAGTTCACGGGCCAACATTCTAACCACTGAGAAAACTGGCTAAGGCAGAACCCAAATTTCTGCTCGGATTTCTCTTGAGGAAGGGCAGGAAAGCACCTCATCCCTTCCTCAACAGCTAGCGCCCAAGGGCTGCTCAGTAGCAATGAATAAAAGCAAGTCTTCCCACAAGGCTCTCATAGACCAGGGACTCTGTTATCTTCAGATACATGTTTTATCTGTGTGCTTGATATCTTTGATCCTGTTCCCTTCACTCTACAAAGCAAACAGCATTGTACATGGAGGACATTCTTTGACTAGGGAAGTGTCAGGCTCTTACAAGCAGAAAGTAGTCGAGTTAGGTCAGGTCGGGGATGGGAGGGAGTGGGAGCGGGCAGTGTGCAAGGCCTTAATTTGAGGCCACATCACGTGGGTTAGTACAGCTTTATGGTTTAGAGCATGGACTCAGACCTAGATTCAAGTCCTGGTATCAGCAAAAGTAACATACTGATCATGCATTATTTAACCATCATGGGCCTAGTTTCTTATCTGTAAAATAGGGAGAAGGATACCTCTGTCTCTGAGGTGTTAGGTTAGGGGATACCTGTGAAAGTGCTGAGCACGGAGCCTGACACGTAGAAGGTGTCAGAATGGCAGCCATCAAGAGGTGTGCAGGACCAACCAGAGAGGGCCACGAAGCCAGCTGAGCCTGAAGCGGTGTCAAGAACCAAGGCCGCTCTACGGAATCACGGGATTTTTTTTTTTTTAAGTACATGGTTCTTAATGTCTCATCTTTTTGCTTCCATGCAGCCTGTTCTGTTACTCCATCTTTTCTGTACTTCTGGCTCCCACAAGTTCCTGTGTGCCATAATACCATGTGGCTCCGGTTCCCTTGGTTTTTCTTAGTTGAGATTCTAAGGTGTGGGGTCTGGCCCTGTCCTTTCTATATCAGGCCACAGAAGTTTACAGCCAACCCTTGGATTGGCTGCCCGTCGGTTACGTGCTCATCTTGGTTCAGTCAGCTGTAGTCAGGAGGGACGATCTTGTGGTCCTTGCACCAGGATCTGTGACTTGGGAATGGGCAGACAGTGGCACAGTATGGCATGTCCAATACTACCAGGGGAGGAGAGCATCCGCTTCACCTGCATGAGGGTCTCTTAAAAGACTTCTACTTCATGAGCACTATCAGAGACTAGAGCTTGTTATTGTCTCTCATAAAGGACCCGAGAGATGCTGTTTAAATAACTTGCAAAAGGAGTAATTTGTCACTTTGTAGGGTTCTGGTCCTGCTCCAATTTTTTTCTAAAGTGTGTGTAACTCCGACCATATATATGTAATTAACAATGGTTGTTCTAGGTGTGTGTAAAACACACACACATACAATGACTTTTGTCAACTTGGCCAAATTGCCTCTTCAAAACAAAAAATTATTTCAGCCCTGGCCGGTTTGGCTCAGTGGATGGAGCGTCAGCCTGGGGGGGTCCCGGGTTCGATTCCAGTCAAGGGCATGTACCTTGGTTTTGGGCACATTGCCAGTGGGGGGGTGTGCAGGAGGCAGCTGATCGGTGTTTCTCGTCGATGTTTCCAACTCTCTACCCTTCTCCCTTCCTCTCTGTAAAAAAATCAATAAAATATTTTAAAAAATTATTTCAGTCCTAAGACCATCCACTAAATGCAGAAAGGTACAGTCTAATCAAGGAAGCCGAAGAGCAGTGTGCTGCAATGCTCTGAAAATTGCCAGGTTACATTTCAAATAAAAGAGTTGCTAAAACCTCAGTGGGCAACGTGGCTTTGTTTCTGTTTATTATCAAAGCCAGTATTTGCTGTGAAATCTTGAAACCGGTCTAAAAATTCAGCCACCCAAGAATGGAGGCCACATGCTGTTAGGGATGTGGCTACTCCATGAATAATTGTACAGTGGGAAGACCACCTGAGCAGGGGTTAAAAACAGGATTCTGGTCTTAGCTTAAGATTCTCTACCTTCCTGGTACGGAGCAAGCCACTTAATTTGTGGAGATCTCATTTTCTTAATTCTAATATGCACATTGAACAAAATGGTAATGTAAGGTCACATCCACCTCTAAAATCATAGACTTCAAGATTTCACTTCCTGGTCCTTTCCTTATCTGGTTTCTCTCCAGCTTCTGCCATACTAAGTGATTGCTTCCACCCAACAGAATAAGCACCTTGATGAGTTAGGCATCATTACTGAACAGCCTCATTCTACTAGTATCTTTATTATAATTACTCCAAAGCCACACAAACTGACAAAATGTTAGCAAAACTATAAACGTTTGTTTTAAATACACAGTATGCAGTTGATTGCATTTTTTAAGGCTAGGAAAACACACCAAATTAACAATGGTTTTTCTAGGGTGCTGGGGTTATTCAGTGGTTATTTTCCCCTGTAAATTCTGTGTCATGTAAAATATCTTGTGTATAGCATTCAGAGAGGAAGGAAGAGGGAGAGACAGAAATATCAATGATGAGAGAGAATCATTTATTGGCTGCCTCCTGCACACCCCCTACTGGGGATTGAGCTCGCAACCAGAACATGTGCCCTTGACTGAATCAAATCCGGGACCCTTCAGTCCGCAGGCTGATGCTCTACCCACTGAGTAAAACCAGCTAGGGAGTGTATAACATTCTTAATGCTTTTATAAGAACATGGATTATTTTAGTGGGAATGGTCCTGGAAATGAAGTCAGGAGGCCAGAGTTTTAATCTTGCTTTGATTTGTCATGTGTAGTGTGAGAATAATGCACATTTTACTAACTTTACATTGGTGTTGTGAGGCTCAAATGAGGGGTGGTCTTAAAAAGTGCTTTAAAACGTATTAAAGGCCCGAGAAGCAAGTGTTGCTACAGTAGATGCAGAAGAATTACTTGCTGACCAGGTAAACAGTCTCTAGATGTCAGTGCTCCTCATTCAGGATTGGACAGTGGTTGCTTCTTCACTTCCAGTTTGCCTGTGCTGGCTGGTGGGGAGAAGCTGCCTGAGATTGCCATTTGGGAAGCAGTGGGGAAAGGGAAGTACGTGTGGGCAGAGATTGAAAACAAAGTGAGATGCAGAAAATACCAGGTTGACCTATATCCCGTAATGTGTTGACTTTTACCAGCAACTTATGCAAGATCACCAGTTGTACGTATACGAGGAATTGTAACAAATCAGGGAGGCAGGCACATCACTGGAGAGATTGGGCTAAACAAGCAGAATTCACAACCAGGGATGTACCTAAAGCTGTGCACATCAAGCCAGTTCTTGGCTTTGAATTTATAGTTAGTAAAAATTATACAAGAAAAACAGTATCGACAAGCTAAGCTCATGAGTAAGCCGGGTAAAAACAATGCACAAGAATAATGAAATCATAGTTTATTTTTAACCAATAAGTGATCATTTAGAATGACCCTCAGGGTGATCTTGTGGGGCTGAGTCAAGGACCTGAGGAATAGCAAGAAGACTGTTATGCTGGTTCTTGGCTGAACATTATACTAACCTGGGGAGCTTAAAAAACTATGTATGCCAGGGCCCGCCCAGGCATGATTTCATTTGTCTGAGATGAGGCCTGGGTGTTTCTTTTATTTTTTTAAAAAGCTCCCCCAAGTGACTCTAATGTGCCTGTGAGTTTAGAAGATTGTGGAAACAGAAAGTGAATTATTAGACTGGAAATGATCAGTTAGCCTGCTTTACTTGAGCAGGGAGCTGTGCGCTGGAGATTAATTAAGGGTCTTAGTGGGGAAGTCACAATTTGATTCTAGAGGCAGGACTCAGAAGGAAATAAGGCGATGGGAATGGTTGTTGAGAAAGTCCTGACAGATCTCAGTAGTTAGGTCAGCAGCTCTAGAGGCTGTGGGAGAAGCAGCATTCACTTGGGCTATGCCCACTGTAGGCACTGTGTCCAGAGAGTGGGTACATCGAACACTGGCAGCATACCAGATGAGCACAGATGGTCCCTGGCCTGCACCTTTCTAACCTCTATGGTGGTGAGGCCAGCACCTCCTTGCCAGAGCAGTTTGCTGAAGAACAAAAAGAGACCTTGGTGACATCATTACCAGCTTGGATTTAACAATAATACGTGGTTTTAATACCTTATTTGTTGCTTTTAGAAAAAAAAAACAGTATTGTTCTGTATGAACGTTAGGTTTTATTTGGAAATATTTTTTTTAATATATTTTATTGATTTTTTACAAAGAGGAAGGGAGAGGGATAGAGAGTTAGAAACATCAATCAGCTTTCTCCTGCACACCCCCTACTGGGGACGTGCCTGCAACCAAGGTACATGCCCTTAACCGGAATCGAACCTGGGACCCTTCAGTCCCCAGGCCGACACTCTATCCACTGAGCCAAACCAGTTAGGGCAGCAAATATTTTTTACTATTTTTAGAAAGCAAATCCACACTTAAAAGTTTAAGGGTTGCCCACTGAGAAGATTCAAGAGAACATACTGCAGTTATTTCCAACATAAACCATGTCTTCTGCATAAAGGGTTTTTAGCTGTACGTGCTGGTTGCATTAGAACTGTTGAGCAGGGAACTCAGTCACCCAAGTGATTACACATTTATTAAAATGAGAAAAGTACCATAGAGCTATTAAGAACTGTGAGAAGTCAATGAACTTCACTGTCTACTGTGCCAAGACTTGTAAGGAAGATGATGAAATGCCTCTTTGAAGTAGGCTGAGAATAAACTGAAGAGGGAAAAGGTCATATTTTCCCTGAACTTTACATAGGTATAAAGCAGGAATGTTCAGAAGTTAGAAAGAGAGGGAGTGAAAATGTGTGCGTATGTGTGTGTATATGTGTGTATTTGGCGCTTAAGTTTGAATTAAATGGTGGCAAAAGGTGGATCTAAAAAAGGCAAGGATGTTGAAAACTCATTAGCAAGAGCAATTGATCTTAAAATTGTATGATACAAAATATTTGACCGTGATCCCCACATCAACACTTGGTGTCTCTTTTAAGTCTTGGAGCTTTACCACCTGGCCCCCAGTGGCCTTCCCCTCCACAAAGCCCTGCCTCTGATTTGTAGTCACACTTAGGATGTCAGTGACTTTGAAACCTAAGGAGTTACCCTTCCTTGGAGGTTGGCATAAGGGACAGTGTCCTAGAGTGAAGACAGGTGTTGTAATCACGGACGTGCCAATGGGCCAAGGAAGCTTGAAGACCTCCAGCTGCCATTTTCTTTTCTCTGCCCCATTGATTACATTGTAGTCCTTAAGCCAACTTGTGAAATTAGGCACGGGAGACACCAAGATAGAAGTGCAAATCTGTCACCCTCTTCACTCAGCTGAGGGTAAATCTAGAGGTTTTCTTAAAGTAAAGCTTGTATATAGTTGTTGAAGAACTTGAAGTGCACAGGGAATGATAGAGTTCTCCAGAGAAACAAAACCAAAAGGCTATAAAGAGATCTAAGAGATTTAATATATGAATTAGTTCCTGCAGTTATGGAGGCCAAGAAGTCCCTCGACCTGACATCTACAAGCTGGAGACCCAGGAGAGCCGGTGGGATAATTTATTCTGAGTCCAAAGGTTCAAGGACCAGGAGCACTGCTGTCCAAGGCAGGAAGGAACCATGTTCCAGCTCAAGGAAAGCGAGTTAGCCTTCCTCTGCCTTTTTTTCTATACAGGCCCTCAGTGGACGGACAATGCCCATCCACACTGGTGAGGGTGATTTTTGCCCAGACTACTGATTCAAATGCAATGTTTTCTGGAAACACTCTCACAGACACACCCAGAAATGTTTTATCAGCTATCTGGGCATTCCTTGGCCCACTCAAGTTGATTTGTAAAATGAACCCTCATGACACATACATGTTCTGGTATTTATGAATTCCCTCTCCTTTGGCCTCCCCTACATCCTGTAGTTCAGCATCAAACGCCCTGTCCAGAGCAGTAGCTATAGAATTCCTAGGTAAGGAGATGAAAAGCAGTCAGTTCCCACCTGAGAGAGTGAGAGGCCAGCCTGGGTCCTTCCCTTGCGAGAAATGTTTATTAACAGTGATATTTGAATCTTTAATCCACTTTATCCCATTGCTCATTCTGCTCCTCTGTAAGTTAGCTAGCTGCCTCCTAACTGACCCAGTAATTTATACAAACAAGCCTAATGAGAGACACCTCTTCCAGCTCAGGACCTCTCCTGCCCTCACCTCTCTCTCTCTGCCCACAGGTCACTGAGCACCCAGGAGAGGGCCCACGACCTGTGCTGCTACAACAGCCCCCTCCTCATGTCTCTCTGGTCTTCTTTCTGGGAAGCACCCCCTAATCCCATCATTCACTACCTCCTGCTAGATCCACTTCTGGTTTTTGTGGTCTGCAGTTGCTAGATGGAGTGGTTGTAAACCAATGCTAGTACAATGAAGCCTGTGCATTTACTGCTGGGGTTCTTGTCCCAGCATCAAGAGGGGTTCAGGAATCTGGAGAAGGCTGTGCATAGATGACATAGGAATCCAGAGACTAATAAACAGTCCAGAGACGAGATATAATTTTGAAACGCATTGGGGGTCAGAGGACCTTCAGCTAAAGGAACTGAAGACTCCCTCCTTGTCTAGGACCCTTGCTTTTATTAACACAATTTGTCCTAAGGCAAGGGAGGAGATAATACACTTCAAAGGGTAAGGTTTCAAAGGGTACAGAAGCATTGTCAGTTTGGGGGAATTAGCCTACAGCTGTTCAGGTGTTTGGTCTGTAGGAGGCAATAACATGTAGATTAAGATGCCCTTTAACTGTCTGGCAGCCACAATCAGTTTACTATTCAGGTTTGGGGAAATGCCTTTAGCCATTCCCAACAGGTGACTACATGTGTGACTCAACCCTGTTGAGTCCCCAAGTTTCATCAACCTTTTGATGAAACTCTTGAAATTATGACATGCTGGAATTGGTTCCAGCATCTCGCCCTTTTTGATTTTTTAAATTTAACAAGAATGTATGTTTTAAGATTTTTAAATTCAATGGAAAGGGCAGAGTTCTATCATGTCCCTTCAAATTGCTGCCAGGTATTAAAGGAATCGTTTGCAGTAAGTTTCTTTTTGAGCCAACAGTTCTTAGAGTCCCAATTTCAATGTCCAACAGTTTCTTATGTATACATGTCAGCAATGATACTTCAGTTCTGGATGGTGGACAAATGGTGGCAATGCAGGTCCGACCCAACTTGCATTGGTCCTGGGCAACCTGCAGCGATGCACAGCTACTGACTGCTAGCATGGCAAGGCGTCTTCACCATCTTCATTTCTGGACTGTTTCTCTTCTGTTGTTCTCATGGGGCCACTGCTATTCTGTGGCTGGAGAAGTCTGGTCACTTCCTCTCTAGAATTCCTTGTTGCAGGAATCCACATGGGCTTGGAGGAGTTTTCTGAAAATATACAAACATATTCTCAACCAAAGGTTAATAAAGGAATCATTTTTATAAATTAGACTTGGGATCTTTTTCATTTTTTGCCCAAACGATTTTCCTTTGGCTTATTTTGACACC
>NW_005370372.1:4272000-4278125 GCF_000412655.1 Myotis brandtii
TCCCTCCTGCCCCCCAACCCTCCCTGGCTTTCCCACTGCAGTTTGCCAATCAGTTTGAGGCAGCTCTGCCTCTGTATCTATTATTGTTCAAAAGTTTATAATGGTCTCTATTATCCATGAATGAGTGAGATCATGTGGTATTTTTCCTTCATTGACTGGCTTATTTCACTTAGCATAATGCTCTCCAGTTCCATCCATGCTGTTGCAAATGGTAAGAGTTCCTTCTTTTTTACAGCAGCATAGTATTCCATCGTGTAGATGTACCACAGTTTTCTAATCCATTCATCTACTGATGGGCACTTAGGCTGTTTCCAAATCTTAGCTATGGTGAATTGTGCTGCTATGAACATAGGGGTGCATATATCCTTTCTGATTGGTGTTTTTGGTTTCTTGGGATATATTCCTAGAAGTGGGATCACAGGGTCAAATGGGAGTTCCATTTCCAGTTTTTTGAGGAAACTCCATACTGTCTTCCATAGTGGCTGCACCAGTCTGCATTCCCACCAGCAGTGCACAAGTGTTCCTTTTTCTCCACATCCTCTCCAGCACTTGTCGTTTGTTGATTTGTTGATGATAGCCATTCTGACAGGTGTGAGATGGTACCTCATTGTTGTTTTGATTTGCATCTCTCGGATGATTAGTGACTTTGAGCATGTTTTCATATGTCTCTTGGCTTTCTGAATGTCCTCTTTTAAAAGGTGTCTATTTAGGTCCTTTGCCCATTTTTTGATTGGATTGTTTATCTTCCTTTTGTTAAGTTGTATGAGTTCCCTATAAATGTTGGAGATTAGGCCCTTATCAGATATAATGTTGGCAAATATGTTCTCCCATGTAGTGGGCTTTCTTGTTGTTTTGTTGATGGTTTCTTTTGCTGTGCAGAAACTTTTTATTTTGATGTAGTCCCATTTGTTTATTTTCTCTTTAGTTTCCAATGCCCTAGGATCTGTATCGGTGAAGAAATTGCTTCGGCATAGGTCTGAGATTTTGTTGCCTTTGGATTCTTCTAGTATTTTTATGGTTTCCGGTCGTATATTTAAGTCCTTTATCCATTTTGAGTTTATTTTTGTGTATGGTGTAAGTTGGTGGTCTAGTTTCATTTTCTTGCATGTATCTGTCCAATTTTCCCAGCACCATTTATTGAAGAGACTGTCTTGACTCCATTGTATGTTCTTGCCTCCTTTGTCAAATATTAATTGAGCGTATTGGTTGGGGCTGATTTCTGGGCTCTCTATTCTATTCCATTGATCTATATGTCTGTTCTTGTGCCAGTACCAGGCAGTTTTGAGAACAGTGGCTTTGTAATACAGCTTGATATCTGGTATTGAGATCCCACCTACTTTCTTCTTTCTCAGGATCGCTGCAGCTATTCGGGGTCGTTTTTTGTTCCAGATGAATTTTTGGAGAGTTCGTTCTAGGTCTGTGAAATATGCCGTTGGTATTTTAATGGGAAGTGCGTTGAATTTATAGATTGCTTTGGGTAGTATGGACATTTTAATGATGTTGATTCTACCAATCCAAGAACATGGTATGTTCTTCCATCTCTTTATGTCTTCCTCTATCTCTTTTTTCAACGTCCTGTAGTTTTCTGAGTAGAGGTCTTTTACCTCTTTAGTTAAGTTTATTCCTAGGTAGCTTAATTTTTTTGGTGAGATGGTAAATGGGATTGCTTTTTTAGTCTCTCTTTCTGCAAGTTCACTATTGGTGTATAGAAATGCCATAGATTTCTTGGCGTTAATTCTGTATCCTGCTACATTGCCGAATTCTTTTATTAAGTCTAATAGTTTTTTGATGGAGTCTTTAGGGTTTTTTAAGTATAATATCATGTCATCTGCAAATAAGGACAGTTTTACTTCCTCTTTTCCAATTTGGATGCCTTTTATTTCTTCTTCTTGCCTAATTGCAATGGCTAATACTTCCAGTACTATGTTGAACAGGAGTGGTGAGAGTGGGCATCCCTGTCTTGTTCCTGTTTTTAGGGGAAATGGTGTTAGTTTTTGTCCATTGAGTATGATGTTGGCTGTGGGTTTGTCATATATGGCTTTTATTATGTTGAGGTATGATCCTTCTATTCCCACCTTGCTGAGAGTTTTTATCAAAAATGGGTGTTGGATTTTGTCAAATGCTTTTTCTGCATCAATTGATATGACCATGTGGTTTTTTTCTTTCAATTTGTTTATGTGATGTATCACGTTTATTGATTTGCGGATATTGTACCATCCTTGCATCCCTGGGATAAATCCTACTTGGTCATGGTGTATGATCTTTCTGATGTACTGCTGGATCCGATTTGCTAAGATTTTGTTGAGGATTTTGGCATCTATGTTCATGAGGGATATTGGCCTGTAATTCTCTTTCATTGTGTTGTCTTTACCTGGTTTTGGTATTAGGGTGATGCTGGCTTCATAGAATGAGCTTGGAAGTGTTCCTTCCTCTTGGATTTTTTGTAGTAGTCTGAGGAGGATAGGTTTTAGTTCTTCCTTGAATGTTTGGTAAAACTCCCCTGTGAAGCCGTCTGGTCCTGGGCTTTTGTTTGCTGGAAGCTTTTTGATGACTGCTTCAATTTCTTCCATAGTTATTGGCCTATTGAGATTTTTAGATTCTTCCTGATTGAGTGCTGGAATGTTGTATTTTTCTAGGAATTTGTCCATTTCCTCCAGGTTGTCTAGTTTGTTGGAGTAGAGTTGTTCATAGTATTTTTTAACAATCATTTGTATTTCTGTGGGGTCTGTTGTTATTTCGCCTCTATCATTTCTGATTTGGTTTATTTGGGTCCTCTCTCTTTGCTTTTTGGTGAGCCTGGCTAGAGGTTTGTCGATCTTGTTTATCCTTTCAAAGAACCAGCTCTTGGTTTCATTGATTTTCTGTATTGTTTTTTTGGTCTCTATGTCATTTATTTCTGCTCTAATCTTTATTATCTCCTTCCTTCTGCTCACTCTGGGGTTTTCTTGTTGCTCTCTTTCTAATTCTTTGAGCTGTAGATTTAGATGATTTACTACCATTTTTTCTTGTTTGTTGAGGTAGGCCTGTAGAGCTATAAACTTCCCTCTCAGGACTGCTTTCATTGTGTCCCAAAGGTTTTGGATTGTTGTGTTTTCATTGTCATTAGTTTCCAGGATGTTTTTAATTTCTTCTTTGATCTCATTGGTAACCAAGTAAAAATTTTTTTGATGTAATTAAGGCTTTTACTTACAGGGCATTATTCCACAATCCCCCCTTTTTTGATTTAAATATTAGGAGACTTTTAGAGATTTTACAATGCAGTCTTGATAACTTTCAATTTCTTGTATAGAAATATGACTGCTCTGGATTTATTGCATGTTAAGCAATTTTTATATAAGATGAACCATCAATAAAAAATTATAGTTAACACTTCAGGAACAGTTTCCTATCTAGTACAATTAAATTTCTTGAATATTTATTTCAATTAGCCAATTTAAATTAATCTGAATAACATCTACTTTTATTATTTTTTTAACCTTACTTGTCCTAGGACCTAGGTTATAGGCAATAAATGATATTAATTAAACTTCTGTAATTAGTCTTTGAGTAATTTTACACTAGCTATGTTAAGGGAGGCAAAAACAACTTACTTACATTTTCACATTAGACCTAGTAACATTAATTGCAGTTCTTGAGATGTTTGAAGGAAGCCTCTTCTTTATTTACCTCCAACATATCTTTCAGGCCACTTTAGAAAATTTAAACTAAAAGGTATCTTTGGCTTTCTCTTTACACCCAACAAATTATAGGATTGTTTTCTGGATGTTAACTGCTAGTGCAGCAAGGCCATGTATTTCAAGTCCTTATTCACTCATGGTGACTGTATTGATTTTCAGATTTGGTATTTTAATAATAATCTTTAGATTATGCTATAAATATTAGTGGAAGAGATTTCAAAATTTTAAATTTCTCTTTTTATTAAATTTAGAATAATATTTTTAAACAGCATTCCCTTTCAGCTTATTTGCATATACAGAGGGATCATGGGAAGCCTTCAGTAACTTTTTTAGAAGACTTTACTAGGATTCAATTGTTTACAAAGATATTGGCTTCTCATATAACTTAAATTATATGAGACTTTGATTATGTTTTTAAAAGTTAATTTAATAAGTAATTTAAGTAGGTATTTTTATTGAAAAAGCAAAGATAGTAAATTTAGTAAACTTTTATGTCTGATTCACGAGGCACAAATGCCGCCCACCTCCAGCCTAATTTAAAATGCAAGTGGCGAGGAGCTTTTGTCTTTTAAATTACATCTTAAAATTCCACTGCTGTATTTTCAGAGATATTAAACAAAATTTGTTTAGCCCTTCTTAGAGGCCAAACCTTTCATAACATTTAAGATATAAGTAAAATATATATGATTTAAAGATTATATACTTTTTATAGTTATCTTAAAATATCAATTACTAAATTTAGACTGGTTTTAGTATTAAAAATTCGGGTTGCGCCGTAACCGGTTTGGCTCAGTGGATAGAGCGTCGGCCTGTGGACTGAAGGGTCCCAGGTTCGATTCCGGTCAAGGGCATGTACCTTGGTTGCGGGCACATCTCCAGTGGGGGGTGTGCAGGAGGCAGCTGATCGATGTTTCTCTCTCATCGATGTTTCTAACTCTCTATCTCTCTCCCTTCCTCTCTGTAAAAAAATCAATAAAATATATTTTTAAAAAAAAATTCGGGTTGGGATCACAGAATGAATCCTCTTTTTTCATTAGACCAATGAGTAACATATTTTGAACTTCTAATTTTTCAGAGAAAACAAGATTTTCTTAAAAATTAAATTTCTATACTTTAGGCATTTAGCTACTACCACAACTGTAATTTCTCCCAATTTATTCCCAAAGCTTTTAGATCTGGCAAGTCAAATATTTAGCATTTCTTTAGATTAATAACACTTTATATTCTTAAGAATAAACTTCAAAAATACAAGACACAATCAATATATTCAATTCTGTCCTCTAGATTTTTCAAGAGGCAAATTTAGATTATTGAACAAGTTTTATCATTTGATTTAGTAAACTTTACTTTTTAGTTTCTAGCAGCTCTGGAAAACCACATTTGAGCCTTGCAAAGCAGGTTTTGGCCTACCTGGTCTTTTCAGATGTAAATTGACCACATTCTTTTTTTAACATTTTGCTGCAGGCAGGAAGCAGCCCCTTCCTCTATTAGAAAGGCGTAGCTGGCTTTTTTAATTAACAAAGGGCTACTTAGATTTTTTAATTATCTATTTTTCAATAATTTTCAGATTTAAATTCAATAATTATTTTAAGGCATTTTCTTTAGCAAATTTTTGTAACAGAGAAAATATACTGAATTTCTTTTCGGCCTTGAAGTTAACTTTGGAACGCGGTTCATTAGCATTTTAAAAATTACTCTTTATTATGGAAATGCAAATCCTGTTGCTAGAACCAGCTTGCATCTTTTTTCCTTTGGTCAAATTCACCATCCTGCTTTGGGGGAAGTTTCAGCAAATGACTCAGATGGCTTATTTTTTCCCCAAGTCATGCTTAATAGAAAAAGACATATTTTAAATTTTTTCCTATTTCGCTTTCCAAAGTAGTAGCTATCACCCAAGGTTATCTTAGCCAAAATTTGGTTGTCATAAGATGTTCTCTGGTAATTTTTAAACAAAACATTAAGTAATCTCATTGTGGGAGAGCTTATAGCTCTGCCCTCTCCTGCCACCTTTGAATCTCTTTGCACCAGAGGCGGATTCAGCAGCGGGGTTTCATTTCTTATTACAGATTTTAGATTCCAAATACGAATTAAGATTTTAATTTGAACAAGAAACCACATTAAAGATGACCATGGCACTCTTTTTTCAGCCTGATTTAAAAGAGTACCTTTTAATATTCTAATTTCTTTATAATTT
Organism: Myotis brandtii; assembly: GCF_000412655.1. Taxonomy (NCBI): domain Eukaryota; kingdom Metazoa; phylum Chordata; class Mammalia; order Chiroptera; family Vespertilionidae; genus Myotis; species Myotis brandtii. Next base: position 4,277,872 of record NW_005370372.1, read on the forward strand.
TGCCTTCTTATCAAAATTTTCCCCATAATAATCTAACTTAAACACAAAGTATCACCCATGCACTTGCGGATCCGCGGGCTTCCGAAGCTACTGTGTGCTACGCCCTGTTCTCATCTCATTTGATTCTGCAGTTGGTGAGTTGGCATTAGTTTTTCATGTATTTATATACAGTGGGGCCTTGACTTACAAGTTTAATTAGTTCTGCGACGGAGCTCGTAACTCAAATTACTCGTATGTCAAATCAAAAAGTGAAC
>NW_005370372.1:4278224-4279433 GCF_000412655.1 Myotis brandtii
AATTTTAGCTCGCAACTCAAAGCAAAAAATCGGCCGAGAGACGGCTTGTATCTCCAAAAACTCGTTAGTCGGGACACTCGTAAGTCAAGGCCCCACTGTATGAAGAGACAAAGTGAAGCTCAGAAGTTAAATAACTTGTTAACAGTCAAAGCTAGTGATTGGTGATTTTGGAATTTAAACTCAGGTGTATCCAACCTCAAAGTCCAACCTCTGTCTAAGCAGTACCTGGCACATAGTAAGTGCTCAGTAAATATTTGTGGAAGGAATTAATGAATTTTCCCTCTTCCCCTTATCTTCTCCATTCGCCTACCCTGGCCTCGTCTTGGTTCCTCTTCTTCCTTGGCCTGAAGTTTCAAAGTAACTTTGACCTGCATTTTTTTAAATATATTTTTTATTGATTAAGATATTACATATGGCCCTAACCGGTTTGGCTCAGTGGATAGAGCGTCGGCCTGTGGACTGAAGGGTCCCAGGTTTGATTCCGGTCAAGGGCATGTGCCTTGGTTTCGGGCACATCCCCAGTGGGGGGTGTGCAGGAGGCAGCTGATCGATGTTTCTCTCTCATCGATGTTTCTAACTCTCTATCCCTCTCCCTTCCTCTCTGTAAAAAATCAATAAAATATATATTTTTTTAAAAAGATATCACATATGTGTCCTTATCCCCACGTTATCCCCTACCAACCCGCTCATGCCCTCACCCCCCTGTTGTCTGTGTCCATTGGTTAGGCCTATATGCTTGCATATAAGTCCTTTGGTTGACCAAAGTAACTTTGACCTGCATTTAAAGATTTTGGAAGAGGCTGCTATTAAAATGCAGTGCACCTTTCCTGGGAGGAAGAGTTCAGCCCTCCTCTGACACATTAGCCCGATGACTTCTCCATCATCCATACCAATGCAAAGGCCTGGAATTGGTCCAGGTAAATTTGGACTGGGAAGAGGGAGAGTGGGGAGATGAAGCCTGCAAAGGAGAGAGGGAAGGGAAGGGAGAAAGGCCAAAGGAAGAGTGCGCAGACACAATTATTCTTGCAAAATTCCCAAAAGGGTCATTCACCATTTCCCTTGGGATGCCCAGTCCATCTGCAGAATTAGCAGAAATCAGTCCCCTGCACTGTTTGGGACGTTGGGGCAGGCCACCCCAGACTGAAGGGCACTAAGGCGCCTACCGGCCCAGGGGCCACTTTGGGGTGGCCGTGGCCCCGCCCGGGAGTG
>NW_005370372.1:4280068-4294740 GCF_000412655.1 Myotis brandtii
TCTGCGGGGCCGGAGGGTTTGCTGGTAGCGCCTGGGCCGCCTCCGCAGGGTTACACTGTAGCCACTTGGACGAAAAGCTGCTTTAAACCTATGACCGTCTTCCGCCAAGTGTAACGAGTCATTCACTTTTCCCTGCACCGGGCGTGACGGGGCCATGGAGAGGTGACTTTGCCTTCCCTCCTGCGGTTGGCAAACTTGGCTGCATATTCTAACCACCTGAGCAACTCTGAGACTCCTGCCGCCCAGGCCTCATCCCAGACCAGTTAAATCGCGCCCGTGGGGTGGCGAGCAGGCGCCGTTCGTTTCCGAAAGCCCCGCGGGGCCCTCAGCATGCGGGCGAGTCTGGGAGCCAGTGCGCCGGGCTTGTGTGCACAGGCCGTGGTCCCCGGAGAGGCCTGCGGGGGAGCCTGGGAGCGGGCCGGGGGGGCCCCAGAGCCCCCCAGCTGATGGCCTGGTTCTCTCAGCGGGCTCTGACCGGTCAGCCGGGTGCTGTGTTTGATCATTCTTCAGTTTTAGGTCTCCAAACCGCAGAAAAGTTAGCTGGGCCTGGTGACTTCCCCGACTTCCACGGTGAGCCCTTGTTGCCTTCTGTGGGCCAGGCAGGAAGGAAGCCTAAATGAGCCCGTGTGCAGAGCTTTGATGGAAATACCACCGTCTCTTAGCAGGGTCTGGGGCCCAGAGGCCTGGTCCTCTTTCTCCTGTGTCAGGGATTCCCTGGGAGCTGTGGGATGTTCCTCTGTGGCCCTCACAGCTGCTCCAAGTTAGAGAGGGCAGTTGGCATGCCTGTCCCAGGCCTGCCCAGGTCACCTCTAAGCAACAGGTCTCCACTTTGCCCAGCCTGGGGCCACTTCAGCAGCAGCCGCAGCAGCAGCAGGGAGAACAGAAAATGACACCTCTTCCTGTCCCTGGTGGCAAGGAGAGGCCGCTATCAGACCCGCTGTTGTCCAGTAACTGCTGGGTGCTGGTCCGGTGTGGGGCCAGTTCCCCGGTCACCTGTGAATGGTCACCAACCTCACTTGGTCATGGGATTCATTCAGCTCCCAACCTGCACCCATGGGGTACCCCTCCCCAGGAGGCAGGTAGGGGGCTGAGAGGTCTTCTCTTCCTCTTAGGGATGTCTCCTCCTCCCTTCTCAGTGAGTGACATTTTTTCGGCAAACCTATTCTCGTTTTGGAAGGAATCTGAATCAATAGTTATATATGGAAAAAAGGCTGCTCGTCTGCTCTCTCGCTTGGGCTGTTTGGTGTCCCCCCTGGTGCGACGCTGCTGGGAAGGTGTCAGCACCCCTGACCTGAACTGTGTTTCGTTACCTGCAGCTGCACCTAGAGTCGCTCGCTCCAGGTGGCGATGAGACCAGGTGCTGTAGAAGGACCAGCTGCCTGTCTTCAAAGCAGAGATCATCATTAGTGGCCCTAACCTGCTTAGAGTTTGCTGGGAAGGTTAGAGTCAGATGACTTACATCAGTGGTTCTCAACCTTGGCTGCACATTAGAATCACCTGGGAATCTTTTTAAAATCCTGATTTCTGGGCCTCATCCTCCAGAAATTGTTTCTTTGTTATGGGGTGGGGCCACAACATTAGTAACAAAGAAACAGAATTTCCAGAGGATGAGGCCCAGAAATCAGGATTTTAAAAAGATTCCCAGGTGATTCTAATGGGCAGCCAAGGTTGAGAACCACTGACTTACATGAAAATTCTCACCTTGAAACAGAATACATGAGGCCACCCTAAACAGTGCATCATGCCTGGCTGGTGTGGCTCAGTGATTGAGTGACAACCTATGAACCAGAAGGTCACGGTTCGATTCCTGGTCAGGGCACATGCCCGGGTTGCCAGCTCGATCCCCAGTGGGGAGCGTACAGGAGGCAGACAACAAATAATTCTCTCTCATCATTGAGGTTTCCGTCTCTCTCTCCCTCTCCCTTCCTCTCTGAAATTAATTTTAAAAAAAAGAAGGAAAGAGTTCTTCATTAAGTCTAGCCCTTGAAGAAAGTAGCTGTTCTGTTCAAAGAAAGTCATATGTGACATTTTAGGCCAAAGCTCAAAATGGGTGAACTAGTGACCGGACTGACTGGTTGGAAATGGGAAGGTTGGGTGGGTGGCTGCTCGAGCTGTTGCTGGGGACATTCATGAACACCATAGCCTGAGAGGCAGGGGCTTGGCAGAAGAATGGGAATCTGTGGCATTTGATTCGTTGGGCTCTTAGGCCACTCTCCCCCGCCACACAGGGTCTCATCCCAGGTTGTCACTTTCTCCCTCTGCACCCAGGCTCAAGAATGGGACATGGATGCCCGGCGACCTATGCCTTTTCAGTTCCCGCCCTTCCCAGACAGGGCACCCGTCTTCCCTGACCGTGTGATGAGAGAGCCCCAGTTGCCCACGGCCGAGATCTCCCTCTGGACCGTGGTGGCCGCCATTCAAGCTGTGGAGAGGAAGGTGGATGCCCAGGCCAGCCAGCTGCTAAATCTGGAGGGACGGACGGGGACAGCCGAGAAGAAGCTGGCCGACTGTGAGAAGACGGCTGTGGAGTTCGGGAACCACATGGAGAGCAAGTGGGCCGTGCTGGGGACCCTGCTGCAGGAGTACGGGCTGCTGCAGAGGCGGCTGGAGAACATGGAGAACCTGCTGAGGAACAGGAACTTCTGGGTCCTGCGGCTGCCCCCCGGCAGCAAGGGGGAGGTCCCCAAGGTATGTGGTGGAACGTTCTCCCTCCAGGAGGTAGCCTCCTCCCAGTCCCCACAGAGTCTGCATGCTTCTGTCCTTGACCTTTCCCCTCCCTGAGATGTCTGGGTGTCTGCAAATTCCTGAAGCTTTCATGCTTGGGTTTTCCACTTGGCACCGAGTGACCATTTGTCGTTGGTTATCTTTGTGTATGCTTTTTGTCTGAACGTGGCTGGAGACAGACCCAAACCACGCTGATTGGAATCCCTTGAAAGTCATAACCACTACCCTCCCGTGTCCCCTCTCACAGTTCCTATTCCATTCGCAGAGAATTCATGCTCCGGTTCCTATTCCAATCGTGTTCCCCTGGCTCATCAACACCTCACTCTCAGTCCACGGCCCTGGTTTCTAGTCCACTGAAAAACTGGAGTCACTCACAGGTGACGTCCACGTGCAGCCACGGCATTCATCCATCCGTCCGCCTTGTGCACTCTGCCTGTTCTGTTCCCATGGGCTCCCTGTCCCCTGTCACTTACTCCAGGAAGTTTCTCCAGCATGTCCCCCTTTTCTTCTGGGACTGGCCAGCTGTGCAATCGAACACCCCCCTGGCCCCTGCATTTCCCTCCAGTTAGTGCCTAGATTCTCAGCTCTGCTGTAGAGCAGAATTCCTTCAACTGACTGGTCTTTATGTCTCCAATTCTTGCTTCTCCACTTTCTTTCCCTCCCTTTTTAACCTTTGTATTGTAGAAAATTAAGGCATATACCAAAGTAGTTAGAAGAGTATAATGAAACCTCGCAAACCCATCATCCAGTTTCAATAATGATCAACTCTTGGCCAATCCTGTTTCATATAAATCCCTACCCATCACCTTCTCCCATTTTATTTTGAAGCAAATCTCAGACATTAATTATTGTGTTTGTAAATATTTCTATATGTAGCTCTAAAAGGTAAAGACTCCTTTTAAAAATGAATAATCTCAATATTATTACCACCACAGCAAACGCTTCAACCTCCTCAAATATCCAATTGGTGTTCACATTTCCAGTTCTTTAAAAAATGTTGTAATCCCCCCACCTCCCATTTGTTTGTTGGTCTGTTCATTATGATTGCTTTGCCTCCTAAGTCTTTTTTGAATCTGTAGGTTCCTCTTCCATCTCCTTCACTTTTTCTTGCAATTTCTCTGTGGGAGAAACTGGGCCATCCATCCTGTCGAGTTTCTCACTGGATTCTGCTGCTGCATCCTCCGTGGCCTCATTTACTGTGTTCATTGGCTCATGCTTCCTGGCACCCACCCCATCAGGCTCTGCTGCCACCTCTCCATCCTCCTGGTCTTGCCAGAGCCCTCATGCCCTTCATGGTATTGAAGCCAGTGGGCGGTTCCCAGCCTTCCTCCTCCTGGCCCGTCGCAGCATCTCCTGGAGGTGACCTCGCCCTCCCTGAGACACCGTTCATGTGGCTTCCAGGCCACCTCTCGGGGTTCTTTTCCCACCTCACTAGCTGCTCCTCTCCTCCTCATCGGTTTCACCTCCTTTCCCGACTTCTTATGTTTGGAGTGGGCAGGGCTCTGTCTGACCTTCAGCTCATTCTCTACACTCCCTCCCTCACGATTTCATCCAGTTTCAGGGTTTTAAACCCAATCTGTGTGCTGTCAGCTCCCAAACGTTGTCATTTCTTCCTGCTCTTTACCTTGCCCACACTTCCTTGAATGCGATTCACATTCAGCATCTCCCTGGGGGGTCGGTACATATCTTAGGTTTAACATGACCTACCTGAGCTGACGCTCTGCCTGACACCTGTTCTGCCCAAAGTTGTCCTCATCTCTGGGGAAGACAACTACATCCTTCCACTTGCTCAAGACAGAAGCGTTGGGGTCACACTCCTTCCTCTTTCTCACACCAACTTCCAGTATTTAGTAAATACCATCTGATTTTTCTTCAAAATAACATCCATAGTCTGATCATTCCAGCAACCTCCACCACTCCCACCACCCTCATCTCTCATCTGGTTTTTGCCATGGCCGCCTGCCTGCACTCCTTGTCTCTGTCCTTGTCCCCCAGCCCATATGACCTGTCCTCAGCAGAGCAGCCAGAGTGGTCCTTTTCAAATATCAGGCAGTCATATTACCCCTCTGCTTAAGACCCTCACCTGGCTTCCCGTCTGATTCAGCGTTAAGCCCCCGGTTTGCCAATGGCTGTCTCTCTGACCACCTTTCTGACCTTATCTCCACTCCTTTGCCCACTCCTTCCTGGCACAGGGGCCGTTTACCATTCTGCCATCACACTGTCCATCCCTCTGAGGGACTTCCCTCCACTGAAAAGTTCCCTCCCTCCCTGTCACTTCCGCCAAAGTCTGCTCAGTCGTCACTGGATCAGTGTGCCCTTCTGTGGCCCAAGGGAGCCACGTCTCCCCAACCCCAGCATGCTCTTTTCTCTGTGCCTGCTCTCATGTTCTCCAAGCACTCACGCCACCAGGCATCTTAAATATTGACTCCTGTTTTTATCTTCTTGGTTGATTCTCTCTGACCACAATGTCAAGTCTGCTTGTTTCACTGTTGTGTCTCTGTGCCTATAATAGTGCCTGGATTCTAGTCGGTTGGTATGCAAAAAATTCTTACCGAGTGACTCCAGCCGGAGAGCTCACACCCCCATGTACAGGACCGGGTCTTCTATGTCTGTATCTGCAGAGGCAACGCCCAGTGATTTCGCCAGAGGAGTTGTTAGACACAGGTTAACTGAGCCCTCATAGAACCTAGTTGGAATAGTGGCCTGGTTCCTCCATAAGGCCGTCCCTGCCACCGCAGTCCACGAAACGGGTTTTCAGTATGGCTTTTACAGTGCCTGTCCAGCACAATCAGCACCTCTCGCGGTGCTTTATGGTTGACCTCGGTGCTCTGTCCTTACGTGGCCTTGTTGTGTGTTCTGTGCGTTGGATCAGTATTAGGACCCCGGAGTTGACATGTGCCATCACAGAATGATGGAATTGTTGTGGGGTCTGCAATCAGAGGACTAGGGTTTGGATCTCAGCTTCATATGTACTGTTTTCCTTACCATTGGTCAAGTAGGTGTTTTGCTATCGCTGAGCATCCTCGATCCTTCCTTTGAAAGAAGTGAAGTTTAAATAAATACCAGTCTAGGAAGTTTCCAGCTGGTCTCTCTGAGCTTGTGCTCTCTTCTGGAAAACGAAGGTGATAATATGCTTAGTGCATGGAGTTGTGAGGATTTGTTGGTTTTGCTGATGGGACAACACTATGTATTAGTTATCTATTGCTGTGTAAAAAGTTACCCCCAAATGTAGCAGCCTAAAAAAATCTTGCCCTTTTTGTGGGTTAGGAATCCAGGAGCAGCTTAGCTGAGTGGTTCTGGCTCAGAGTCTCGTGAAGCTGTTGACTGAAGGCCTGACTGAGGTGGGAGGGTCTGCCTCCAATATCACTCACTCATTTGGCTGTTGGCAGGAAGCCTGAGTTCCTCCCCTTCTGGGCTTCCCCACAGAGCTGCTTGGGCATCCTCCTGACATGGCAGCTGACTTCACTCAGCGTGAGTGAGTCAAGAGAGAGACTAGAATGGAAGCTGCAGTGTCTCTTGTGACCTAGTCTCAGAAATCATACGCCATCACTTTTTCATTTATTTCTTAGAAGACAGTCACTAAATCCTGCCCACACTCAAGGGGGAGAGAAGTAGGCTCTGCTTTTTTTAAGGGACTGTCAAATATATGGACATATTTGAAACCCCCACAACCATAAAGCACTGTGGGAATATAAGTTCGTATTGTTAGCAATTATTGTAATTCATTGTGGACTCTTGGCCGTGCTGGATGCATCCTCTTTGTCAGATTCAAGGAAGGCTGTTGGCTCACAGATCCTTGATGCCTCTTGGATTCTGTTATGTCTGTTCATTGGTTTGCAGATAATTTGTGGGTGCTTTTTATTTATCTAGCTAGACTGTAGGCTCGGGCCATGTCTCAGACTTCTGTTGTATCCTGACATAGTGAAGTTTTCAAAAGTGACTGTGAGAATTTCCAGCTGTGAGAATATGGTTCTAGGATGTTGACAGTCCACAGAAATGGTGAAGTGAGACAGAGGAGTTGGGATGTCAAAAAAACAATGAACTTGATTTTGGATACGTTTAGTTTGAGGTATTTAAAAGATGATTAAATAGAGCCACTCAGAAGACTGTCGAAATGTGAACTATGAAGGGAGCAACGAAAATTGAAGGGTGTCGTCTACAAAGAGGTAACCGTTGAAGTTGTGAAAAGAATGAAATTGCCAAGGGAAGAGTGAAGAAACAGGGAAGGGCTAGGGCAGGACCTTGGGTCTTGGGGGAGGGAAAGGAAGCTGTAAAGAAGACATGAGCCACGAGGGCAGGAGGCAGCATCGTTGTGGAAACCAAGCAGGAGAAAAATCCCACCAAGGTGGTGTGACCTTTCAAAGGGTGCAGGTTAGCAACAGGAGACCACCGATGGCCTTCCAGGGGGGGCTCCAGAGAGTGGGGGTTAGTAGAGACACATTAAGAGGTTCAGGATGTGTGAGTTGTGAAGAAGAAAGCACAGAGTGTGTCTTGGGTGTTTCAAGTGAAAGGAGAATGTAGAGCTGGTTGCGGTAGCAGAGTTGAGTGGGGTTCTTCTTGGGTTGGATGACCCTGGAGGGAAAGCCAGTGGAGGGGGGACTGAATGGCCATTTGGGTTAGGTTTCCCAGGCAGGAGGGAGAGGAAAAATGAAGGGCACATGAGGAGGGGTTTGGCTTGGCAAGAAAGAGAAGGGCAAGGAAGGGAGCTTGCCAACAGCTCCCCGAGATCAAGCAGAGACTGGGGAACGTGGGGTAGAGTTTGAAAGAAGCCTCTCAGGGAGCAGCCTGAGGCAAGGGATATGAATGCACTGGGCGTCACCGCAGAACGTTGTGATTTTTATCAGCAGCAGGGAAGCAAAATGAAGAAAGTGGTCTGCATGGGCTGTTCCAAGTTGGGGACTCACCCAAGTCTATTGAGGGTCCAGGGAGTCTGTTTCTCAAGATGGCTGGTGAGCTGTGATCAGCATGTAGGTGTGTGTATCGTGCCTGTGCAGGAGGCCCTTAGGGCTGTGAGCACTGGTGCACGGGCTGGCATTCCTAATTAATGGGAGGACATTGCCCACCCACCACACTGCACCAGTGAGTGGAAACCCGAGGGCTGTCTCTCATTTGCACACAGGTGGCTCTGTTTGTGCAGGTAGGAGACTGGTGGACTAGGCTTAGAGCCTGGGGGAGATCTGAGGGGTTGGATTTCAGAGAGAGGGTGAAAGGCTGGTCCATTAGGGATGTGAAAGTGGTGGGAGGTAAGGCTCTGTGGTCAGAGAAGGGAAGTTCTGTTATTAAAATCATGGAAGTGAAACCATTTTGAACGATTCAGTCCCAGGTGAGGCCATGCTGGTGAGTGACAGACAAGCATCCTTGTCAAACTGAAATAACAGCTTAAATAACAGATTAGACTGCCTGGGATAACGAGGGACTGACAGTCGACGGTGGGTGACTCAGGCTACAGTGGAACTTCCTGGTATTGGCAACCGCAATTCAGCACATTCAGCAAATGTCTTGATTCAAACTTTGTGCTTCTAGATGCTTGGGACATAGCTGTGAACAAAGCAGGCGGCGATCCCGGGCTTCCTCGCATGCCTTTAGCTATTACATGGGTAGTGACCAAAAATGTCACTGTGTGCCCAGAGGTGACCTGACCAGAAATACAGGTTTTATAACAGGGTTTTACTGTGTTAGGCTCACTGATACCCTCTCAGAACTGACCACACCCCGTCTCCCTGAGCGCCAAAAGCAGCACAATGACTCCTCCAGCTCTGCCTTCATGAACCCAGTAACCTAAAAGTGAAATTACAGAGGGTATGGTAAATGCTTAAAAAAAAAAAAGAAGGCAGTGTTGGCCATCATTGTTCTGGACACACAAGATCAGGAACAGAATGGACTGACCCCATTGAAATGGAGCGGGCTGGGGAGGAGGACGGGGAGCCCTGGAGAGCAAAGGCCGGGCTCCAGGGTCACATGGGCCCCAAGGTCTAAGAAGGGGAGGCAAGGGGAGGTGCAGACTAAAACTCTTGTTGGCCCAGGTTCCGGTGACTTTTGTCGACATTGCTGTGTACTTCTCTGAGGACGAGTGGAAGAACTTGGATGGATGGCAGAAGGAGCTTTACAACAACCTTGTGAAGGAGAACTACAAAACCCTCATGTCCCTGGGTGAGCACCCCTCCCGCCTGCGTGGCCGCGGTCCTACAGAGGGGTGTGGTGTGCCTTCAGCCCACGTTCACACTACCTGGCCAGGCTGTTTCTTACTATTGGAAACTTAAGACACGATTTGCTTATAATGCAAAGGAGATAGAATGGTTCCTAATCGGATGAGAATGAAAAATCCAGGAACAGGGCCGATCATAGGATCGAATGCCACCACTCTTTTGGAATACGGTCGGAAGCGCTACATCCCAGCAGCCTTGATAAGCCACAGTTGGCCTGCTGCTGGCTTTCCGAGACCAGCTATTTCCACACCAGAAATTGGGGTACCTATGGACTCATTTTCAGGTTCCTCCTAAGAGATTGATTACCCGATGTGCTCACATAACGGCTACCACCAAGAGGGGCACTCAGCAGGGGGGAGGGGAGAGTTCTGCCAACGCCCTGGATCATAACCCCTTGCTCAGCTTCACTCAGTCCTTCCTTCCTTCCAACTCATTCCAGACGCAGAGGGTCCTGGGCCCAAGCCAGAGGCCCCATCCCAGGCTGAGCCCAGGGAAGAGCCTTGCGTGTGGGAGCAGCGTAACCCAGAAGAGAGAGAAATCCTGATGGATCCTGACACAGGTGATGGCAGCTAAAAAAGAAACCCAGGTCCAGGATAGGGCAGGAGAAAAGCCCTGCCCACCCCCCTACCCCCCGCCTCAGTTCAACAGGGGCTTCCTTTTTTAAATTGATTTTTAGAGAGAGGGGGAGAAAGAGAGAAACATCAATGAGAGAGAAGCACATCAATTGGCTGCCTCCTGCACACCCCCTACTGGGGATCGAGCCCACAACCCAGGCACGTGCCCTGACCAGGAATGAACTGGTGATCTCTGGATGCATGGGTCCACGCTCAGCCACTGAACCAAACCGGCCGGGCAGCAGGGGCTTCTTTTGAGTTGTTTGTGGGGCCAGTTCTGCCACCGTTGAAATTCGGTGGCCACTTACAGGAAGAGATTTCAGGGCCTGAAAGCCCACCAGGGTGCTGGGGTAGAGCCGTGCAGCTCTGGACGCCCAGGCAAGCTGGGGAGAGAGAAGGGGACCAGGCAGGCTTGTGGCATCCCAGGCCTGACCGTGACCTGCAGTGAGAGGCCTGAGACCTGGGGGCAGCCCCATGGGAGGGCGGAAAGGGCGTGTGCATGGACGTGCAGTTTTGCTGGGGGCCTGCTGCTTCTTGCCCATGTGTCATCTCCAGTATCGTCATCCATTCTCACACAGACCCCCACATCACAGGCAGACTTATTACCCCTAAGGCTGTTTCCTCACTCAAGAAGGAAACCCAGGTCCTGCAGCATCACCCCTGGTCAGCTTTCACCTGGGATGGGAGGTGCTAGGCTTCCCGCCCCACTGTGCCCTCCAGGTCCTTTCTCGGGGCTGCAGCTCTCCTAAGCCGTGTTGGACCAGGTGAAATCTGTGCTCTGACTGTGTTCTCTGCCTTAGCATATAACTCACCTGTCCGTGTTTGGCATTTTTGCTGTAAGCATCTTTGCTGCAAGCATTTTTGCCACGTATGTTTTGCCACACAATTGGCCATAGGCAATTTCACCACAAAAGATCAAATAACTGGCTGACATTTTGGTTTATGTTTGACAGACTTCACGTATTTAAGCTGATTATCAGTTTGGTTTTTCATCTGCATTGACAAGGTTCTCACAGTGTTCGTGTTATTAAATCTTTTTTTTTTTTTTTTATTTGGGAGAGAGGAAGAGAAAGAAATATTCATTTACATTTCACTTACTTACGCATTCATTGATTGATTCTTGTATGTGCCCTGACTGGGGATTGAACCCGCAACCTTGGTGGGTCAGGGTGATGCGCTAACCAACTGAACTACCCTAGGCCAGGGCCTCTTCATTTATTTTTTTCTACATTTTTTGCCTTCTTTTGGGTTAACTCAGGGGTCCTCAAACTTTTTAAACAGGGGGCCAGTTCACTGTCCCTCAGACCGTTGGAGGGCCGGACTATAGTTTAAAAAAAAACTATGAACAAATTCCTATGCACACTGCACATATCTTATTTTGAAGTAAAAAAACAAAACAGGAACAAATACAATATTTGTATTTGCATGTGGCCCGCGGGCCGTAGTTTGAGGACCCCTGGGTTAACTGATCAATTTTTATGATTCCATTATAGCTCTTGTATTGAATTATTATTTATATATATTTAAAAATTTTCAGTGTTTACCAGAGAGTTTTTCCTTCTTCTTAAAGCATTTTTTATTTTCAATTATAGTTAATATACAATATTATATTAGTTTCATGTGTACACCTCAGTAATTAGACATCATGTAACTTACTAAGTGATCATGCCAATAAACCTCGTACCCACATGACACCATATATAATTATTAGAATTTTATTTTTATTTTTTTAATCCTCACCCAAGGATATTTTTTCTATTGCTTTTTAGAGAGAGTGAGTCAGAGGGAAGAAGGCGGGGCCGGGTGTGTGTGTGTGGAGGGTGGAGAGAGAGAGAGATATACATCTATCTGTTGCCTCCCACAGGAGCCCCAACCAGGGCAGGGATCGAACCTGCAATCTAGGAATGTGCCTTTGACACAGAATCAAACCTGTAATCCTTAGTTGTGCAGGCTGATGCTCTAACTGCTGAGCAACACTGGCCAGGGCTATATTATTGACTATACTAGAGGCCCGTTGCAGGAAGATTCCTGCAAGAATAGGGCTTCCTGCCGCTGGAGCGAAGCAGAGAAGGGAGCAAAACCCGCTGAGGCGGGCTTCACTCCCGCTCCCAGCCGCTGCGGCTGGGTTTCCCCTCCCGCCTCCCGCCTCCGCAGCGTTGGTCTGTTCCTGTCTCCGCCGCCTCTACTTTTCTCTCTTCTGTAGCGCTTTGCTTCCACGTTGTCTTCAGTCTTCGCTCCCAGCCGGTATATGCAAATTAACCGCCATCTTGGTTGGGTTAATTTGCATATAGCCACTCTGGTTGGCTGGTGGGCATGGCTTAAGGTGCAGCAAAAGTACGGTCAATTTGCATGTTTGTCTTTTATTAGTGTAGATTCCCTATGTTGTATTTTACACCCCAGGACTGTTTTGTAAGTACTGCCTTGTACTTCTTAATCCCTTTACCTTTTTCAACCATCCTTCCAACCCATTCTCCCTCTGGCAACTATCAAATTGTTCTCTGTATCTGTGATTCTGTTTCTGTTTGTTTGTTTATTTTGGGGATTTTTATTTGCTTAGATTTTCATGTTTTATTACATCCTTTTTATGTCTCTCTCTTGTTTTTTCTTATTTTTATCTATTATGGCTGAAACTGCCGTATGGACTGTTAGTTGTACAGTGAAAATGCTTGTGGCAAAGATGCTTAGGCTGGAATACCTAGAACCTGCAACCGTCTGAGGTCGGCGGCCGAGGCAGCCTTTCACAGTGACAGCACTGAGTTATGGCCCATCAGTGTGCCCGTAGGGCAGGGACCACTGTGTCCATTTTATGGGTGGGATGAGCAGGCAGAGCCAGAGAAGTCAAGTGACTCATCTACTGGGCTGGGGCAGAGTTCAGACCAGGACCACATGTTCCGATTGCTCCTCTAATCTCTTTATTGCTGCCTGAGCTGTCTCCTGCCGGGGCTGGTACGTCAAGCCATAGGACAGCGCAGGAGGAAAATGCCTTCTTGTCAGGTGTCAGGGTCTTGTCCTGTCTGTTATGTGTAAGGATGCCATGCTGTGCATCCTTATGGGGGGCTGGGTTGCAGCTCTTTGCCTAGTCTAACTTCTTGCTAATTATGTGCCTGTGTGAGTGGGTGCACGGGAGTATGAGTGTGTATATCTGGCCACCTCTTTCTGACTCGGGTGACAAGCAGGACCAATGAACTCCTCCTACACCAAGGTCAGACTAGTCCTGAGTAGCACCCAACCCAGCGTGGGGCTGTTTCTACAACTCTCTCCTGGCCTTTCACACCACATTTTGCTGCTTGGCCCAGTCGTTCTCAACCTTCTGGCCCTTTAAATACAGTTCCTCATGTTGTGACCCAACCATAAAATTATTTTCGTTGCTACTTCATAACTGTAATGTTGCTACTGTTATGAATCGTAATGTAAATATCTGATATGCAGGATGGTCTTAGGCGACCCCTGTGAAAGTTTTTTTAGATTAAAACAGTGAGTTTTAAACAAAGAAAGCAGAACTAGAACATCTTAAATTTTTAATCCTTTCTTTACAGGTTACCTAAGACCACTTTTGATTAAGAAAACTGTAGAAAGTTAGTAACTGCCACAAGCAAACGCCAGGTGGTGGCCTGTGTCGATTTTCCACAGAGTCCTGCTTTGCGGGGTGTCTGAATGCACTGCTCGGGGTCTCTGCTCACACTTGCTGGAATCAATCGTGGCAGATTTTAGTCCACAGGTCGCTTTTCCCCATATTTCTTTGTAAACTCTTCAGCATTCTTACAGAATTTTTTACGGTCCTTAGAGTATTCTTCAGCTAGGTCAGCCCGAAGGGGGTGCTCAGGCTGGGGGTCATTCACCAGTGCTATGAGAGACTGGATTACTTGGTCGGTTTTCGTTGCTGACTTCCAGCTTTCAGCACTAATTACCGGCAGACAGACCTGTCCCTTTTCATCGATGTTGGGGTGATAGATCTTTGTTTTAAATGTAATCTTCGGTGGTTTGAATGGGTATTCTGCTGGAAAGTTGATTTCGATTCTGAAGGCCCCCTTATCATATGGAGGGTTGTCAGGAACAATAAGCCCTTGCCAAGTCAATAAATTAGCTTCATCAACCTGGATGTTACGGAAGTTTTTCATTCCACATTTGCGGATTTCTTCAAGCTCCTTCATCAGCCTCCTGCTGGCCGCCATCTTGGATCTGGTGCTGCTGCTTTCCCAATGTCGCAGGATGGTCTTAGGCGACCCCTGTGAAAGGGTCTTTCGACCGCCAAAGGGGTCGCGATCCACAGGTTGAGAACCACTGCTTGGCCTAACCCCTGAATGTCTCTGCTCCCAGGACTTCTGCTCATTGGGGTTCCCCATAGTTGCCTGCAGGATCCCGAGACTCCCTGTGCTCGTCCCTGCTCCTGACCCCAAGAGCACATCCAGATGACAGTCATTCAGAAAAAAGACACTAAATGATGTGATTTTATGTCCCAGGAGCGGAGCCCCTGGTGCCTGCACAAGATGCGTCTCAGGTGAAGCGTGAGGAAGCCCTGTGTGTCCGGGGTCAGCGGGGCCTGGAGGAAAGAGCTATCCCCATGGAGTCCATTACCGGTGAGTGAGCCCAGTAGCCGCCCACGCCAGGGAGGAAGAGGAAAGGTTTGGCAGGGTCTGCAGGTCCCAGCGTTGTCTGCCATGTGTGCCAGACGCGGGGCCTGAGCTGGAAATGGAAGAGCTGTGGGTCCAGGATGGATGGAGAGACAGGGTTTCCCCCTGGGGCACAGACGTGGCACACAGCATGATGATTTGCCAGCACATCTGGGCTTAGTTTGGTTTTCTCTGTTCTTTGTAATATGATCAGTTTTTAACTATTCCTTTTGACAAGCAAGGTTAGGGCAGCACTTTATGACGCTCTGTGAGTGGGGGAATGTGTCGGTCCGTAAGACCTGCTCCTGACCAGGAAGAGTGTTCACTGTTTTATACAGATATTCATGGGCTGTGGCCTCCAGGCACCAGCTCGGTTGCAGTCCTGTGGGGTAGTCTGGGGAGTTCCTCTTAGATGGCATTGCAGCTGGACTCTGTGTGAGAACTCTGTTAGAGCACATGTGTGTTGAAGTTCTCCAGAGAACCAATAGGGGTGGGGGGTGTGGGGGGTGTGGGTGTGT
>NW_005370372.1:4294770-4300747 GCF_000412655.1 Myotis brandtii
TGTTTGTGGGGGGGGTGTATGGGTGGGGGTGGGGGTGTGGGTGTGGGTGGGTGTGTGTGGATGTGTGGGTGTAGAGAGAAAGAGAGCAGATTGATTGATTGATTGATTGATTGATTTGAAGGCATGGCTTCTGTGACTGTAGAGTCTAGCGCATCCAGAATCTGCAGGGTAGGCTATCAGGCTGGAGACCTGGTCTGCTGGCCAAAGTTCCTCTTCCCCGGGGGAGGCCAGCATTTTCTTTAAGGCCTTCAACTGATTGGATGAGGCCCACCCACATTATGGAGGGTAATCTGCTTTACTCAAAGTCTACTGAGTTCAGTGTTAATCTCATCTTTAAAAAATACCTTCACAGCAACCTCTAGAATGTTTGGCCAAATATCTGGACATTGTTTATTACTTCCCTGTTCCCAGAAGGTCCTGGGAGCAGAGAAGTAAGAAACATTCAGGGCTTAGGCCAAGCAACAGAATGTGGTGTGAAAGGCCAGGAGACATAAAATGAGACATCACCCGATATGTTAGCATACGGCAGCTCTCCTGATCCACAGATTGGAGCTCACAAACCTCATCCCCTTCGTCAGAGCCTCACATCCATAAGCAAGTGACGACAGAGGCTGAGTGGAGGAAAGCCCTTGTCATGCAGTCCTCCATGGCACTGCAGCATTGCTATCTTCAGAGAGATCTTTCAGAGATGAGAGGGCAGTGAAGGGTAAATGAGGTGTGATGGCCTCTGAAGAAGAAAGGAGATGTAGAATACATCTTAGAAATAGCCCACTAAAATGGTTGAGATAAAAGGCTTCCGAGAAGGTATGATTTTCCTGGAAAATCCCCACATGAGGAATAGCTGCTTCTATGGTGGTGCTCAGTACTCAGTACATAGTACTCAGTACCTGAGCATGAATCTCCTCTAAGGAGTTAAGTTCCCAAGCACAGAAGGACTTTCTCTTGAAGTCACTGTTACATCATTCCCCAATAGTATCCACTTATTTGCAGCAAAAGCTCCAGTATTTGAGGCCAAGCTGACTTAAACCTCTAATTAATTAGCATAGGTTAGTTACACCCAATTTGTAGGAAAAAGACACAACTGCATGTAGTAAGAGATTTACTCAAAGCAAAGACTTGTGGGCATTTTTGTGTCCCCTGACACCTTTGCTGGTCTGTTCCCACTTGCAGACTCGCCAGCCTCTGCCCAGGACCTCCTGTCCCGGATCAAACAGGAGGAGAACCCGTGTGTGTGGGATCAGCAGGACTTGGCAGAGAGAGATATTCCAACGGACCCCAATTCAGGTGAGCATGGTGCTCTGGAATATTGGGAGGACAAGGCTGCTGAGTTTTTTATTATTATTGCATGAAATTTGTGTACTGGGGAGGGGATTTCCCTCAACCTGGATTGTGAGAGGGCGCAGGCCAAGCCAAAGGACCCCACCGGTGCACGATCAAGGCCTGGGAGGGACACGGGAGGTTGGCCAGCCAGGGAGGGACTGCGAGAGGGCTCCAGGGCATGTCCTACCCATCTCGCTCAGTCCCAATCTGCTGTACCCCAGCAGCAAGCTAACCTACCAGTCAGAAGTCTACCCCTGGTGGTCAATGCACATCATAGCCACTGGTTGACCGGTCGACTGTCTGCCCCCTGGTGGTCAGTGCATGTCATAGCGAGCGGTTGAGTAGCCTTAGCATGTCATTAGCATATTATGCTTTGATTAGTTGAACAGACGACCAGATGACTGGTCATTTAGCATATTAGGCTTTTATTATATAGCATTTTACAGAGGGAGAGTGAGATAAAAACATCAATGATAAGACAGAATCATCGGCCCTGACCGGTTTGGCTCAGTGGATAGGGCGGCGGCCTGCGGACTCAAGGGTCCTGGGTTCGATTCCGGTCAGGGGCATGTACCTTGGTTGCGGGCACATCCCCAGTGGGGGGTGTGCAGGAGGCAGCTGGTCGATGTTTCTCTCTCATCAATGTTTCTAACTGTCCCTCTCCCTTCCTCTCTGTAAAAAAATCAATTAAATATATTAAAAAAAAAAAAAAAAAAAGACAGAATCATTGATCAGCTGCCTCCTGCATGCTCCCTACTGGGGATTGAGCTGCAACTCAGGCATGTGCTCTGACCCAGGAATCGAGCTGTGACCTCCTGGTTCATAGGTTGCTCAACCACTGAGCCACTCCACCTGGGCTGCAACTTTGTACAGAGTTTAGAAAGTGGAAAGGGTTTTTCTAGAGGAGTCATTAATTGACAATTTACTGTGTTAATGTAACTAATACTAAAATTACTTCAGCACCGGTTTTTAAACAATAAATATAACCAAAAAGGCTTTTAAAAGTTGTGTATATGTCTGTAAATGTATATTTACACTTTCTGGAATTTTTCTTGAGTGAATATAGTTAGATGTCTCCCAGGAAAACTTCTGGGGAGGGTCTAGGCATAAATGAAAACATAAAATAATAATTGGGACGCCCTACCTGCCTTGGGCCTGTGTGTGTGTGTGTGTGTGTGTGTGTGTGTGTGTGTTGACATGTGCTTGCAGACCTGGAGAACTCCAGTGTCATCTCATTTGGTAATTATGACCCCAAAGTTTGACCCTACCCCTGCATACCAGGAAGAGAAGACCAAATCTACAGCTTTACAATGGGGAGGTTGAGAGGCTCCAGGGCAGAAGGGAAAGCCAAGCCTTCCTGATAGAGTGCAGGTCTTATGACGACCTTTGCTCACGGCTTCCACCATCGCTGATCTTTAAGTTCCACCTCTCATCCCTCGGTCCTGTGGGCCTTCAGAGACCAGGCTGCCCTCTGGCTTGTCCTGGACCTACAGGCTGTTCTGGGGCTCAGTGGACATAGTCAGGAGACCTGGGTTCTAATCCTGGCTCTGCCGCCACACACACTTTGGGACAAGCCTCCTCCTCCCTGACCACCGGGAAATGTAGTGAGCACAGTGATATCCCGTTTACGAAGGCATGAGCGGGGAGGACTGCCAGTAAATGAAACTGATACCAAAACCGCCACTTGCCCTGAGAGCTGGAGCTGCAGCCTTTGCATGTGATGGTTTTTGAGCCTTTGATGGGATGCTCAGCAGAAATGAACAGATGCTAAGACTGCCTTCTTTCCACGAACAGAGTCTCTGATCTCAGCACATGACATTTTGTCATGGATCAAGCAGGAGGAGCAGCCGTACCCGTGGGGCCCTCGCGACTCAATGGAAGGAGAGCTGGGATTAGACTCTGGCCCCAGTAAGTGCAGCGTGCGGCGCCCCTGGGGCTCCTGGGTGTTTGTCCAGAGGGATGGCTGCTCCCTCAGCCTACCCCCTGATAAGGCGATGCTCTGTTGGGGCAGGCAGCCTTTCATCAGTCTGTACCAGAGGCAGTCCCCTTTCCTTTTGCAGGCTGGGAGGCATGTTCATTTCCTAGGGCTGTCTTCAAGGCCCACACACGGGGTGGCTTTAAAAAACAGAAATGTGTTGTCTCACAGTTCAGGAGGCCAGGAGTCTGAAGTCAAGTGGTGGGCAGGGCCACACCCTCTCTGAAAGCTTAGGGAATCCTTCCTTGCCTTTCCCAGCCTCTTGTGTTTTGGCAACTTTTGGTGTTGCTGGGCTTGTGAGTGTGTCACCCTAGTCCTCTGTCTTCATGTGGTGTCTGTGTGTTCACCAGGCTCATAAGGACACAGTCATACTGGATCAGGGGCACCCTTCTCCAGTGGGACCTCATCTTAACTAATTCCATTTGCAAGGACCCTATGTCCAAATAAGGTTGAATTCTGAGGTCCTGGGCGTTCAGATTTTTATAGTTTTTGGTGTGGGAGAGGGGAGGGAGGTATAATTTAGCCCATAACAGTAGGAAAAGGAGAGTGGGCTGGGACAGAGCTGACAGGAGTTGATGGCTCACGTCTAGACAGCACTGGCCGGAGCCAGCCCTGAGCTGGCACCCCCGTGTCACTGGTGAAGATCCTGAAGCTCGAGTAGAGAGAGGGGATTCCTCCCACCACCATCACCACCAACAGGTTTCTGACCAAACGTCTCACTCAGTTTGGGTCTCCTGGGCATTTTTTGAAGCTCCACTTATTAACCAGTGACCTTAGGCATATGTTCATGGGGATTTAACACTCTTAGCATCAGGGTAGCGTTCCTTGCCAGACCCAGTACCGTCACCCTCTTCTGGTTGATTGGAATGTGGAATCCATATTCCTGACATCCTCTAAGAGCTTAAAATCCATGTAAGAGCCGAGGACACAAGTCATTCCTGACCTGAAGGGCCATTTCAAACCCAGGTCAGCACATCCCACTCTCTGTGAGACAAACTTAATTCAGAGTGGAGGCCCTTCTGACACAGGAGTGACTTCTCCAGCCTCTTCAGCTGCTTGAGGCCGGACGCAGCAGTGGGTTCCGGTTGCAGGCAGAACAGAGGACAGAGGGTGAGGGGGTTTCACCGTCAGTGACCGCAGCGCTGACCACAGAGCTAAGCTGGGTCGCGAAGGGAGAACAAAGGAGACAAAAGCAGCCCGGTGCTCACACCGTGTTTGTGGAATCGTCAGAGTAGCATTAGGGCTGTTTTGGGTTGGGTTTCTAGGGAAACAGTCCCTGAGATGGAGGTTTAGTGTAAGTGGTTTCCTCGGGGTCCTCTGGGAAACGCCCGGGAAAGAATGGGGGGAGCAGGTTGGGGTAGAAGGAGCAGCGAGGCCACAGCCAGGATCGCAGGCATTGTCCTGGACGTGCTGGCTGAGGCCTGAGCATTACCTCTGCCCTGGCCACTGTCCTATGGAGAGGGCTCTTTGTTGTTTGCTGGTCAGTTGTGATTGGCACAGAGAGGACAGGCTGGGCCCAGTCTGTTTAGGGGTGACATAGAAGGAGAACAGGCTTCAGTCAGATGCTGACGAGCATGGGGGTGGGAGTGTGGCAGATGTGGCCTGAAAAGTCGCCTCCGGGGAGCAGATGGGTCCTGGGAGAGAAAGGGATGCCCACAAGAGGTGGGGGACAGGGTGCAAGCTTCACCTTTATTCTTCTTCCATGGACTGCCCCTGAGTGGGGGAGGGGGACCTCCAGGGGAAAGGATTGCCAGCTGGGGGTTGGGGAGGTGATGGAGGGTAGAGAGATGAAAAGACTCCAGTTTGCAGAGGGAGTAGTTCCTTAGGCGGAATCCTGGGCCAAAGGTCACTGCTCTGATGCTCAGCCTGGACTTTGTGCCTCACGGTACAGGAAAACTGGGAACTTGTCCTTGAGACATGGGGTGCAACGAAAAAGGCATCATTGCAGGATCAAGAACAGGCTTCCTGGGGAGGCGGGCTGGGCAGCCACTTCCACACTGGGGTACGGGGCCCCAGGCACACGTGGTCAGGGTCCAGGTGGGGTCAGGCCTCAGGATGGGACTCACACCAACCCAGCTGACCAGGCTGCTGTACAAGTCGGAGGCAGCTTGCCTGGTAGAAAGATGACTCACCTGTGAGGGTGGGTATGGTCCCAGCTCCCCGCAGCCCATTCCTGTTGGCCTCTAGTCAAGCTTTTCAACTTGAATAAGTTTTGGCAAATTCCCTCCAGTTGAGAGGTTCTCCTCAGGTAAATTAGCCTTGAACATCAGAACACAATTAGGTCTGTCTTATTTCCAGGCAATTCTGCCTTAGAAGGTGACTTCCACATAGCACCCCACCCAGCCCCCAGCATTCTGGATGCATTTCCTGTCCTACCTGCAAGCTACCTGCTCTCCAGCAGGTGGCTTGGGGCAGGTCAGAGGGTCAGGGAGCCCGAGAGCCATATGGAAAGTGACCATTTGCCTTGTTCAATCCCCTCATTTTCCTAGAGAAACCGAGGCCCAGATGGCCTATGACTCCCGTGAAGCCACAGGCAAATTAGTTAAGCACCTGGGCCCCTCGCAGGGACAGTGTGGGGTCCTGGTCAGAGCACTATCAGGGTGTCATTTCTCTGTCTCTTCCTCCCCAGGTGACAACCTGCTGCTGGTGAAGAACCCGGCCCCCGCCCAGCCGCCCCAGCCC
>NW_005370372.1:4301291-4301728 GCF_000412655.1 Myotis brandtii
AAGCCCTACTCGTGCCCCGAGTGCGGCAAGAGCTTCGGGGTGCGCAAGAGCCTCATCATCCACCACCGCAGCCACACCAAGGAGCGGCCCTACGAGTGCGCCGAGTGCGAGAAGAGCTTCAACTGCCACTCGGGCCTCATCCGGCACCAGATGACGCACCGCGGCGAGCGGCCCTACAAGTGCTCCGAGTGCGAGAAGACCTACAGCCGCAAGGAGCACCTGCAGAACCACCAGCGGCTGCACACGGGCGAGCGGCCCTTCCAGTGCGCGCTGTGCGGCAAGAGCTTCATCCGCAAGCAGAACCTGCTCAAGCACCAGCGCATCCACACGGGCGAGCGGCCCTACACGTGTGGCGAGTGCGGCAAGAGCTTCCGCTACAAGGAGTCGCTCAAGGACCACCTGCGTGTGCACAGCGGGGGCCCTGGCCTGGGCGCCCC
>NW_005370372.1:4301937-4307746 GCF_000412655.1 Myotis brandtii
ACCGAGACTGGGGCTGGGCTGGGGGAGGGAGAGCCAGCGGCAGGCGCAGGGGTGCGGAGGGCCTGGGGGCGGCCTGACGACCCTCGATCCTGCTGCGGCTCCCAGTGCGCCTTCCCTCCCTCCACCTGCCACCCGCTGGAAATCGGGAACAGGAATTACACTCTAAACAGGGTCCCCAAGAGTTGGACAGGGGTCCCCTAGACCTGTCCAGCCTGGATGGACGGCCCAGCTCATCTCCTAGGTGGATCAAGGGGCCGGCTGAGCGGCTTCCCGCAGGGAAGGTGCGGGAGGGACAGTGAGGAGGCCAGAGGCTTCCCGCCCGCCCGCAGACACCTGGAGTGCCCATTCGGCCACTGGGGTCACAGGTTGTGATCAAGGGAAGCAACCAGGGAGTCTCGGAAGCCCGAGATCAGGAAATCGGGTCCCAAGGCTGAGACGCTGCAAGAGGAAGCAAAGGTGTGACTGAGCTGAGGGATGTGCTAAGGGATGCCACCTCCATGACGACAACACTGCCTCGCGTTTGAATAGCGCTTTATACTTTTTTAAACGTGTTTTCTATCCGTTATCTATTTTCACCCTTAGCCTATCCCTCTGTGGTAGGTGGGGGTAGGGTTTGCCTGACTCGGTAACCAAGGAAAGGAGGTGCAGGCCAGATGGTTTAGCCCAGATTACAGAAGAGCGGCAGAGCTGGGACCAGGGCTCCTGACCCAGCGCAGTGTCCCCACCACACACACTGCCTACCTCCGTGTTTGAGAGACAGACCTCTCTGGCCTTGCCTCTCCTGGTCTCTCTCCCTTGCCCCTGACCCACCAAAAGTAATCAGAAGCCACCGGGGACAATTCGTGGGGTTACTGGGGATGGGGAACAGATGGGTGACAGAATGCCTCAGGTTGTGCTTCCGAAAGACTCTTCCTATGTGGGCACTTTTGGGGCCCAGGGCCCATCCCCCAGCCCGTCCCTCCCACCTCTAGTCCCTCAACCTGGTGCAACCCATCTTGTTACTACACAGTAGTGACCCGGCCCTCCAGAGGCAGCTGGTGCCCTGGGTCAGAGCTCACCCTGATGATTTATTCCAGTTTCCCCAGAGCCAAAGGGTGAGAGCAAGGCTCATGCTGCAGGGGCCGCCATCGAGGAAGTGAATCTCTTCCCAGGAGGGCCAGGCAGTGGGTGCTAGAGGCGGAGAGCCTCAGTCTCTCTCCTGCCCTGAGCCTCCCAACCGGTGCTATCTGTTAACTCACCATGCTCACGGACATGGACGTGGACACAGACCTCCTCTGCTCCAGACCCTGCAGGCGCCTCAGGAGGCGCCCAGAGGACTCCCTTGTGTTGGTGCAATGCTCCATGGTCCTGAGGGGCCACCGTCTCCATTTCTGCGTCTTGCATGGCCAGGCACTGGGGTGGGGTGGCGTGCCCCAGGACCCTTGTTTGTGTTGAGAATGACTTTTCCTGCTCCGCCCATCCACCCCGCTTCTCTCCCATCCGGGAGCACAGTGGGCAGCCTGCACCTGGCACCACATTTGTGAGCGCTCTGCTTCCTCCCTCACCCGCACCGCTTGGCTTTCCTCAGACCCCTGTTTGCCATGCAAAGGGAATTCTTGAAATTAAATAAAAGGTGTCCAGATTGCAGACTGCATGTTCACAGGGCCGAGGGTTCTGCATTGTGGCTTCGGACAGGAAAGCCTCCATGCGACTGGAACCCAACTAACTGGGATTTTTCTCCTTCATTCTTTTTGAAGGAGGCAAATCTTAAAACTAGTTGAGAAATTAAGCAGACAAATTCAGTGGAGTTTTATTAGAGCAGAAGGGACCCTCTAAAACGTTTTTTTGTGGGGAGGGAGCAGTGTTGTGCTTTTCAAAGGCATATGCAGAAAATCAAGCTTTTCATAATCTAATTGGAAATAAGACTTTTTTTTTTTTTTTTTTTTTTTTTGGCTGTTAAGAGTATAAAGATAGGGAGAGATCACTATTGAGTGATCAATATACGCAAGTGTATATTTTGCCCTCAAGGAGCTGATTCCCAAAGAGGTTTCATGACTAAATTAGAGGGCAGAAAGTTAGTATCTGGTTCCTTCATCCTAGTCTGGTAGATCCCAGGGCACCAAGAGCCCCTCAGCTAGGAGTCACCCCAGCCTCCAACGCTGGCCCCAGGAGAGTCCTATAGTGAGCCCTGCCCCCACGCTGATCCAAGGTGATGCCACTCAAAATGGACCTCTCCCAGGCAGCAAGGGTCCCGCGTGGGGACCCTGCCGTCCACTTTCTGAAGGGCCTGCTTTGGGTGGATTTTTATTCTCCATCTGATAGTGTGTTAATTAAAATTAACTTTTAATTTAAAAATTAATGTGCACAGTAAAAATTCAAGTGATTAAAAAAAAGACAATCCTCACTCGAGCATATATTTTTATTGCTTTTTAGAGAGCAGAAGGGAGAGAGAAACATCAATCATTTTCCTGCCTGATCCCCTGTTGAAAAGCATCCACAGCTAAGAGCTTTTTTTTTTTTTTTTTAATATTTTTTTATTGATTTCAGAGAAGGGAGAGAGAGCTAGAAACATGAAAGATGAGAGAGAATCATTGATTGGCTGCTTCCTGCATGCCCCTCACTAGGGTTGGGGCCCACAACCTGGACATGTGCCCTGACCAGGAATGGAACTGTGACCTCCTGGTTCATAGGTCAATGCTCAACCATAACCACACTGGCTGGGCAAGAGCTTTTTAAAAATATCTTCACCCAAAGATGTTTTCATTTCTTTCTTCTTTCTTTTCTTTTCTTTTTTTTTGAGAGAGAGGATGAGAAACATCAACTGGTTGCCTCCTGTACCTGCGCTGACCAGGGATCGAACCCACAACCCTCTGATGTACAGGATGACGCTCCAAACAACTGAGCCACCTGGCCAGGCTACTAAGCTTCTTATATGTCCTTCCAGAACTGGAGAAGTCCCCAAAGGGAATGAGGTGACAGGCCCAGAGGAATGGAGAAGTGCTAAGCTGACAAAATTATCAGATGTCTGCTGCACACGTACACAGCAGGGTGGTGCAGCTTGAGCCAAGCGTGTTCTGCTAGGATTCTCACTGACCTCCAGCCTAGTGAGCATGCTCCCCAGCACTGTTTTTGTTTGTTTTAGAGAGAAGGTACACAAAGGATATGGTCCCTGCCACCTAGAGACTAGGATAGTAAGGGGAACAGAATAGAAAGGGTCTCTACTAAGTGGGATAAAGCTGTGGCCTGTAAACTTTCTTGGATAAGAAATGTTTGGACATATATGTGCTAATACATATACTATAAATCACACTTGCAATAGAAAATTTAAAGGTCAAGGTAAATATTTTAAAGCATTTTAAACTATATTATTTGTGATTCAAAGAATACTGTCACTAAAAATGGGGGTGTGAGTGAGATATTCAAGGTCACATTCAGCTCTGGGTGTGTGTTTCTTATGTATTTATTGATTTCTAGAGAAAAACATCGATTTGTTGTTCCACTTATTTATCCATTCATTGGTTGATTCTTGTATGTGCCCTCATCAGGGATCAAACCCACAACCTTGGGGTAGCAGGAGGGCACTCTAACCAGTGAGCTACCTGGTCAGAGCCTCTGCATGTTTCAATCATTCTATAGATGACAGGATATGAGTATATTGATTTCTCTGATAACATTACCACCAATGGGAATAATTGTGAACCTAATTTTAAAGTTTATTTGACAGTTGCTCTTTGAGCCTGCCCACTCTCGCTCTCCTCCTGAGAGTGTACTTTCACTTTAATAAATCTTGCCACTGCCGCTTGAACTCCTAAAAAAAAGTTTATTTAAAGGCATGTGTCAAGATCTGTGTGTCATTGGGAAAGGACAAATGGGTGGCTTCTCAGAGTCAGCAAGGAGACATTTATCTTGGTGAATTCTAGCACCTTGACAAAGCAAAGACAAACCAAAATGAGAAGTTGCCTGTTATTGAGTGCTTACTCTATACCAGGCCTTCAGCTACATAAGCATTTTACTTACACAATGTCATTTATTTTAACCCCATTAAAAACCCTTGGATATGGTTTTCATATCCTCAGGGAGAAGACACTGAGGCAGAGTGAGCATGAACCACACCACTTGGTGAGTGAAGGAGCCAGGACACACATAATAGCAATCGCGAGCGCATCTTGAGCTCTTACTATGACAGGTTGCACTGTAAGCATCTGACTTGAACTAACTCATTTAGTCTGCACAACAGCTCTCAGATGCATGCTGTTATTTCCCACTAATAATGAGGAATTGGAGGTGCCAAGAAGTTAATGACTTGCCCAAAGTCCACATGTAAGTAAGTGGGGGTGCTGGTCTCACTCCTTGGCCCCACTTTCTAACTCCCTGCGCTACCATCTCCAAAAGCCCATGACACTGCAAAATAGTGCCTGGTGCTTCCCCCCTTGCACACTGGAAATTTGATCTAAATATTCTTCCAGAGTTCCAGGCTCAGAGTCAGGGATGCTGAATCATGCTGACTCTCAAGAGACTGACTGATGGATAAGCCGGAGTATCAGTTTAATAATTTCCAAGGGTGGGCTGGATAGTTGCATCAGCCTGACCTGCCTGTTGTCTCCCAATACACAGGGACCTGCATCAGCATAAGGTTGCCTGGTGGACGTAGAAATGAAATGGAGTGTGAGTTCTATACCTGGATCGCTTATGATCTCAGTATTCTATGTCCTGATATGTCTATCTCCACAATCTTCATACATTATTTTCTGTATCTGCAGTAAGTTTTTGTTGGCCAGAGAGAGTAGATCAAACCCTGGATATATCTCAATGGCTGATTAGTTTCCTCCATATGGCCCCTTCTTTAAATAGATCAATGATTCAATCAATCTGTCAAAGTGGTTGCCCTGGACATCATGCCTTCTCTTGGAGGTGACTTTTCCTAGCCTTGCTCTCTGATTTGCTATTAAATCACCCAAAAATATTTATGAGCACTTCTATGAGCAAATAGAAGTACCAAGGAGGGAGAGACATTTTACTGAATTACCATATAAACAAATGAAAAAAAAATGAGGTGATTTTGGATTGTGATAAATGCTATGAACAATGTTTGGAGGAAGATAACTAGACTGAGGATTGGGATGGAGGAAGATATAGGGAATGTCTCTCTGAAGAGGTGAAGTCTGACCCGAGCCCTGCATGCCAAGAAGGACTTGGTCATGTGAAATAGAGTTTAGTTCTCAGGGGAAGCATTTCATGTCTATCATTGGAAGTGGAAGTTCATTGCAAGTCTCTGCAGAGACAATGTGGCACAAATTAGGCAAATATGGTTGCAAAATTCCACACGCATCATTTCACATGCAGCATGTGCACTGGATTACATATTTGATATCAGGGCTATCTTAGGGTTTCCAAGGCATGTGATTACTATAATGAATAGGCTACGGTGGGTTGGCCTTGGCACCTGACCCCACATTGTTGAGATGGGAAGTGTGCTTCTAGCTGCTAAAAAGCAAAATTTTGGAATACAACCGCTTGCCATTTGGGACCATAGCTCTTTTCCCCAACTAGATTACATGTTCTTCTCTCAGAGCAAAGTCTGAGTCTTATACATTTTGGAATATCGCAAAGCACCTAGCAGAGTTCTGGGCACGTAAAATAAGAAAAACAAAGTCCGCTGGGTTTGCCTTAACTTTGGAACCTGCACTTGACTTGGAGGGACCAAGTCCTCCGCGCGGAGCTGCTCTTCACCCTCCGGCCGCGCGGGGGCGCAATGGGAATCCCGCGCGCCGAGCACGAGCGGCTGGAGCCGGTCTTGGCCTTGTGTCAACACGGCGCTGGTGGCGGCTTC